>NC_056745.1:589451678-589599178 GCF_019279795.1 Protopterus annectens | reverse complement strand
TGGAAGAGGGTAATAGCTGGTAGCAGGTGGGTTTGTTTTTTTTTTCTTTTTATCTTCAGTGTGGTCAGCTGTTATGGTAGGATTTTGGGAGGGAGTGTTGAGTCATCAGGGTAGGGGCCTGGCAGTGGTAGTGTTGCCTTTATTAAAAAAAAAAAAAAGGAAAACTAAAATGAAAAATTAAGCTAGCATGGCAATGGTAGCATTGCCAACAATGCATTCATTATCTGGTGAGGAAATTATACAGTGGCACCTACCTCAAGAACTTTCCTTCACATGCTTCCTGAGATAACTTTTCCCTCTGCTAGCAGTCAGGTTGGGCAGGGATTCCTTGTTATATGGTGGTTAGACTGCATTGGTGGTATGGTACTGCATCAGGGAAGCATTTCCAGGCATTTAAGATAAATGGTGAAGGATTATCTGTGTAGTAAATGCTGTTATTTGTTTTGGTGGTGGTGGCTTCATTTTGCAGTGTTCCGGCAGTTGCAAGATGTGTAGTTAAGCTGCAAATACCTTTTTGTGGTCGGTGAGTTTTTTGCTGTGGCAGCTGTGTTCCACATGTGCACAGTGGGGCTCTAGATCATTGGGCAGGCAAACATTTTTGTGCGGACAGTTGGTCCTTGCTGTCCAGGTCAGGCTTCTGGTTGGCATACCTCTCAACTGTCCAGAGATTTTACAGAATGTTCAGATATTTCCCTCATGTATTGGTCTATTCCTCACATAATTTGTGGTTTTTTTGGTAAACTACTGGGATGATCTGAGGATTCAAGTCACTAAATGATGACATACATTTGAGTTTCAGACTTGAAATCCTTCAGGAAATGCATGTTATGAGCACTTTTATTTTAGCAACGTTCTAAGTTTGTATGAGCAATATTTAAAATCTGTCCCTAATTTTGGATCTCTGTCCCCACATTTTGTCACTTTGTCTAGACTTCTAGCACTGAGTTTGAGTGGTATGCCGGTTGGTGAAGTGGAGTATATTGAAGAATTGTGTGTTGGGGTTGTCTCTGGTTTTACTTGGATTTGTTTCTGTCCCCATTGATTTGACATTTGGCTATGGACTTGTGCTGATGGTGAGGCAGTGGCAGCTTGTGGTGGATTTGCTTGCTTCTTGGCTTTGCAGATGTTTGCAGACTGTCCAGAGTTAGGCTGCATGTGTTGGTTCATTTTCAGGGGGCTGTGGTTTTCAGGTGGATTGGTGACAAGTCATTACAAAAAAAAAATAAAAAGGGGGGAAGATGATGGATATTTTGGGATTTGGGGGGTCATGCCCTGCAGGAGATTCATGCAGGTGTGGAACCTGTTGTTTTTAGAAACTTAGTTGGAGGCCTTGGTTGACCGGTTCCAGATGAAAAGAAAGCAAGGAGTTTATTTTTCTACTTTTGTAGATTTGGAGCAGTGTGCATGCACCCTTTTTGATGGTGGTTGTCTATGCTGACTGGAAGGGGGATACGGAGGTCTGCATTTGGCTGGTTTGGCATGAGCACAGGATGTATGTGTCTCTTTGTTTAATTGTTGGTTTTGTGATGACTTCTGGAATGTTCATCCAGGCTTTTATTTTCTATCGGTGTAGACTGGGGTGAAGGGAAGACTGCCTCAGCAGGGAGCATACACACTGCTGCATATTGGTTGGCAGACTGTTGTCTTGGTCATTGTCTGATTGTGATTTGGATATGATAAAGAGAGTTGTTGTTTGGAAGATCTCTTTGGGTTTGCTAAATGTTCTGGTGTCCAGGGTGACATCTTTGCAGTGGTGTGGTATTTTGCGGGACAGACCATTGTGGTGGTCGGCACAGGGGACTTCATTTCACTTTGCTCACTGGGTGGAATTTTGTATGATTTGGTGTTTCAGATCATGCCAAGTTATTTGAAATATGTAGTCAGTTGGTTGGACAGTTTGTTGCACCTCGCACTGTATTTCTTTGTCAGTGATATATGTGTAACCGAGTGAGGATTGAGGTCACTGATGACAGACGTTTGAGTTGTCGTTTTCAGGTCCTCCAGAAGATGCATGCCTGCTGGACCTGTTTGGCTGTGGACTTCAGAGTGTATATGAATAATATTTTGAAGTTGTACCTGATTTTTTGGCCTTTGTTTTCTGGCATTGGACATGATGGATGTGCTGATATGTGAGTGCAGAGGGGGGAGCCAGGCTGTCATTTTCATTGAGCAGTTTTCTTTACTGGAATTGAGAAATATGTAATTAGAGTTTTTTGGGTTGTGACTTCTGACAAAGAGCAGTGCTGTAAAACTATGTAAATTCTTGCATGGATTATCGATCCAGGGTTGTGAAGAAAACTGATTTCTCATTTTCAGAATAAAAGTCTTGAAAGAGTGGACAGGCTCATATAGTTAGGTGTGTGCATGCACTGGGACAAGTCTGACATTTGGCACAGTGGTTAAAGTTATTGAATGGAATTTCTATGCTACAGGGTTTGATTCCCACAGGCAGCTTATTATTTTCCACCAGGGCATTTGTATGACAGTTATTAATCTTTGCTTAGTTTGAGCACATTAGTATCAAGAAACCTTATGGCAAATGCTTTTAAATGGTCCTTTTTCAATTTAATAGTGCAGTTTTCTGTGGAAAGTTTTCCAGTAAATAACTGGGCACAGCTTATTGACATAATGTTAAGGTGGTCTTCAGAAATTATTGCTTTCTTGGTAAAGACATATATTGGATTAGTACATCTAAACATTTTGATGTCATGACTATCTTGTTCAAATTCATAATACGACCATATATTGCTTATGGACCTACTAATTTTAAATTTTCTCTCCTCTCTACTATAATGGTTGAAGGCATTTATTCTGTTTCTGAGTCCTTGATGTTGTTTGTCCTTTGTTGCAGATGGTGGAAATGCAGAGTTTGCATCTGCCAGTGGCTAGAGTTTGTGAACTTGTCAGTTGTGAGATGCTGCTACTGTGGATGTTTTGGCCACTGAAGCAGGGAGTAATGAGGTCACAGGTAATGATACACTACTAGTTGTTCATTTAGCAATGTCAGAGTTGGTACGGTTTGAGAGTAGTGTGGGGTCGGGTGAGAATGAGGTACGTCAGGCACAGGGTACAGCAGGTGGCTGAGCTGAAGAACAACAGAGGTTTGGGGGGGCCTCTTAGGTTTGATTATGTGGATTTTGGGGGTCATCTATAAGTGGGGTGCAGTCAAAACAGCATGAGGTTGGGTTGGACTATGGGATTCAGCTGAGTGATTAGTTAGCTAGGCTGGCCCTGGGTCAAGGGGGGTCATTTGATCCCTTCACAAACCAATTTTAGTTAAAGGAATGACCTGAAAGGGTCAGTATGTTAGTGGGGGGATTAAGTTAATGGGAGGTTAGGAAGGAGATATGCTGGGCCTTTAATGTGAGGTATTGATCGTGGGTGGGGTATATGTTTTTCTATACTTGTTTGAAGTGTGCAGGTATGTATAGAACTGACAGGTGGCAGAAGGGAAGGCATGTTGGTCAATTGAGTTCTTAGCAGCCTGAATCAGGTGGGTTACGTTTATGCATTGGATTTGGCAGCAGTGGATGGGCAACCAGAAGGCTATACATTATCTGGATGACTTCTTAAGAGTAGGTGATAGGTTTCACAGAGGATTGGAAGGTATGCATGCATTTGTGGGATGTGTGAGGAACTGGGTTTTTCCATTGGCTAGGCGGAAGTGAGAAGGCCCAAGCATGGTATTGTTTTCTGGGATTGCTAGTGGATGCAGGCCATGGTTTGTTTTGTTTACCAGATGCAAATGTAACACGTCCAAAAGAAATTATTTGGTGGGGAAATCCAAAGACAAGATGCGGATTAAGTATGCCATGGAGCTCTTCAGGTCTTGAAGTTTGTATGTCAGCTTTTTCACCTTTGTCACTCCTTTTGTGGGTTCTTTAGCCTTTTGTTGAATGGGAGGAAAAGCAAACATCATTGGGTGAGGGTTAATAAGTTGGTGTGTGCTGATTTTGCATTGTGGTTTTCTCTTCGGAGCAGTTTAATAGTATGACTTTTTGGCATATGAATTGGGTTGTTCAAGAGGATTTGTAACCATTTACAGATGCAGCAGGAAGTATTGGGATGGAGGCATATTTCAGCGGTGAATGTTATGTGGTTTACTGACCAGCAGGATGGAAGGTCAATTGGAGGAGGGATGTTACCTGTTTGGAGTTAGTTCCAATTTGGCTGGTGTAGAAGATCTAGCAGAAGATGTTGTGGGAGAAAAGGGTTAATTTTCATTCAGATGATATGGCAGTGGTATGCGCTGATGGTGTTGCTAGACAAGGTGTGTCAGGTTGGCTTGGAATGATCAGATCCTGGGTACAGGAATCCTGGTCAGTTTTTTAAAAGGAAGATGTATACTAGGGCATTGCAAGAATTTTTTAAATTTGTGTTGCAGCTGTTTGACGAGGAAGGAGTTTGGTGGGAAGGGTTGTTGTTGAAATATCTGGTTCAGGATTGGGAATAAGATAATGCAGTTCAGTCAGCCAAGGAGGACATAACTGTGATTAGTACAGTTACAGGGGTAGCAGGGTTAAGTGACTTTACTAAATCTTGGACTGTGGTGCATATGTTGAAGGGTTGGGGTAGGATTGATACTGTGAAGACTGACAGACGATAGCCATTGACAAAACAGGTATTGACGGTGTTGTAGGGGGTTTAGCATTGGTAAATGGAGATTCATAGGGACTATACTTTATATGGGATGTTTGCTTTATGGATGTATTATGGATTGTATCTGGATCTGTATTTTTTGATTGTATCTGCTTTATTTTCTGAAAAAAAAAAAAAAATATATATATATATATATATATATATATATATATATATATATATACTTGTCTTCCCGCCTTTCTAAGCTAGTTTAGTCCAGTTTTCAGGTTAGTGCTGAATTCAGGGCTGTGTTACAAGTTTCTGTGTTTGCCCATACCTTACTTGGATAGAAGGAAGTTTCTCTGTTCACTGTGAGAGAGGGAGCTTTGAGCAGCCTATCTGTCTCTGGAGGAGTGGTTTCAGCCCAGAAATTAGTAGTTTGTTGGCCATTTTGGGCTAATTTCTATCTCTTTCATTTCCCTGCTATAAAACCCGCATGTGCATGGTTTTGCATGTCGGGCAGCGCCGGTTAGCTAGGATATAACTATTCCCAGCTCCACAAAGTCTACTCTTCAATTTTTCCTTTGGAACTAGACAAACTTTCAACTTAAGCACTCAAATCATTCACTTCTCATCCTGCCACTTGCCCAAAACTCATAGCAAGCACTAATAAACCTTAGCACTAGACCCACCCTATACTGTAGGGTAGGACATGGCTCTCTATTCGACCTTACCAGCCAATCAGTAAAACAGTTCACTGCACCTATCCAGGCATGTCCAAAGGGCAGTTTCAGGTGTACTCTCCAGTCCAACTGGTGAATCTGGGCATTTTGAGGCAATGTTACAATTGCCTCATGTACACAGACAACCCTCTACTCCTTCCACCAAACACTAATACATGCGAGAGATGCAGTTATGCAGCCAAACTGGAGGCTAAGCTCTCTCAACCCAGGACTGGAGCAGGCAATCAAGAGGAGAAGGGAATTACTTGCATCACACCACCAGTCTCACATAGACCTATGAAACCAGCACCAGAAAAAACACACATAAATACACAAAAACATACTCAGAGGCTCTAAATAAAAATCTGCAAAAGCAACAGAGACCTCCAAAGTAGACATCTGAGCAACCTCCACCCACCAACACAAACCATGAAACACATACTTCACAAAACCAGTGTGCCACACAATCACAGCCCTTAAGGCAAAATAACATACCCAACACACTAGTAATGGGTGACTCTATAGTCAGGCGCACTGACGTCCCACTCACTAGGCTGAACAAGGAGAAGGTTACTGTTAGCTGCCTGTCGGGTGCCAGGATCCACCACATAACACAAGCACTCAGGTCACTCCAGAACAAGTACAAATATGACTCTGTCATTGTCCATGTTGGTGTGAATGACCTGAGCCATACCTCCCTGGACTACATGAAAAGAGACATGGAGGAGCTCTCTGATCACGTAGCCCAGGCTGGTATGACCCTGACCCTGATTAAGATCTTGCCTTCACCAAGAATGATACCACAGTATAGAGAAAAAATTATCAATTTCAATAATTGGCTAAGCTTCTGGTGTCATTCAAAGGGGATCCAGTGTCTGTCAGCCTGGGATGACATGCTCGACAAGCCATGCTGCTTTGCTAGAGATGGCTTGCACCTGTCACCCTTAGGCTTTCGAATACTGGCCAAGGCTCTTGCCACCCCCAAAGTGCCTTTTTTAGGCAAGGCTCAAAAGACGAACCCACCGCCTCAAATAGCGCAAGTAACAAAAAACTGAGGGTAATGCCGCTCAATGCCAGAAGTCTAAACCTCAAAATGCACACACTCAAGGCATTCCTCAGTATGGAGAAAATTGATATATGTGCAGTAACAGAAACCTGGTTTAAGGCTCCAAAGAGCACCCCAGCACTACTAGGCTACAACTCATACCATACATTTCGGCCATAAAACCCGGACCAAAATACAAAAGGCAGGGGAGTATCCATATTCATCAAGGATACCCACATCTCCAGGTTAGAGGCACAGCACAATGCTTCAGAGATCATCTACATGCAACTAACAACGGGCAAAACTGCTATTCAAATTATAGTTTGCTACAGATCACCCACCATGTCCCAGGACCCCCACTCTGCATTCCTGGAAACACTGGGAAACATAAAGGTCCTACCAAAAACCCTGATATTGGGTGATTTCAATTACCCAAACATTAACTGAGAGAACTACTCAAGTACGAACTCCCTTGCCCAACATTTCCTAGAATTTATAAACTCAAATGCCCTCGGTCATCTGGTCAACACCCCCACCAGAGGTGACAACATATTGGACCTGGTCATCACCAGCATGGGCGACTGGTGTTCCACACCGGAGGTCAACCCCTTGCTGGTTAGATCTGACCATAAACTAATCACTCTGGATGTTCACATTCTGGCACCACCCCCGGTCAAAGAAACCACCATGAAAAACCTTTCAAAAGGAAACTTCACGTTACTTAAGACCAAGGTGGGAAGTTTCAAAGCCCCCGTGCTAAAGGATAATGCTGTCCAAGCTGCAAAATCCTTTACCAATGCAATCTATGGGCACCTACAAGAATTCCTGGATTGTGCTATCCCAAGCAAAACCAAGACTCACTCCTCCAAGAAAAGGAAACCAGTCTAGTGGACTCTTGCCATAAACAAGCTATACAATAGAAGGAGGAAACTAGTACAGAAAAGAGTAAAATCCCAAGAAGGGAAGACATCCCTGATCAGTACCAGCAAGAAACTACATTCCCTCATAAAATCATCCAAGGCTAGCTTCGAAAGAAAAATTGCCATGGACTCCAAAGATAACCACAAGGCATTCTTTAGCTATGTCAAGAATCTAAGTAGCAATTCTCAGATCTGCTCAGAGTTAGTGCAGAATGGCACAAAATACACTGAACCAACCGATATAGCCAACATCCTGGCAGACAGGTTCAGTGCAAACTTCACCCCCCTCTCACCCCCAAAAGGGCCCATAACTATACCAGAAGAATGTAGGGCCCCTGAAATCACAGACACTCAGGTTAAAACAGCCCTCTCCAAAGCCAAAAGCACAGCATCAATGGGACCGGACGGTGTCCCAGGCTGCATTCTACACAAGCTCAAAGATGAACTAACCCCTCAGCTAAACACACTGTTTAAACTCAGCCTCTCCACATGCTATGTGCCCACAGACTGATGCACAGCAAAGGTTATTCCGCTCCACAAAGGAGGAGCCACACTGGACCCTGGGAACTATTGCCCTATAAGCCTGACTAGCTTGGTCTGCAAAGCTATGGAGCACATCATCATGGATCCCATTAACAGAGACATTGGAAACCTCCAAACACTGGACCCTACCCAGTTCGGCTTTGTTAAGGGGAGATCATGCCTCCTAAACCTGGTGGACTTCTTTGAGACAGTTACCAAGGCTATAGACAAGGCAAAGGTGGTCCACACAGCCTACCTAGACCTCGCAAAGGCCTTCGACACCATTCCCCATTCAGGTATTGTAGACAAGCTCACCAGTCTGAACATAAACCCCTACATCACGAGATGGGTTGCCAACTTACTCAAGGACAGAACCCGCATGGTAAGAGTTGCGGGAGCTAGGTCTGACTCTAAACCAGTTACAAGTGGCATTCCCCAGGGCTCAGTCCTAGGACCCCTCCTGTTCGGCATATACTTCTCAGAGGTACAGGCAAGCACAGAAGGACTATGGCTGACCAAGTTCGCAGACGACTGCAAACTAGGGGCTATAATTGATTCACTGGCTGACACAGACATCCTCCAAAAGGGTCTCACTGAGACAGATACCTGATGTCAAAACCATGGCGTCAAGCTAAATGCCAAAAAGTGCATAGTCACCCCCTTTGGAAAAAACAAAGTACCCACAAACTATCACATAGGTGGTAGCCCCCTAAATATGGAAGACGTAATAAGGGATCTGGGGACCCAAGTAGATAGTAACCTCTCCTTTGACAATCACATTGCCAAAGTGGTTAGAAAATCCTTCTATGTGGCCCACTTAATCACAAAAGGGTTTGCATCCAGATCGAAAGAGGTCATTGGGCCCCTCTATGCATCACTCATCAGACCCATTTGGGATTTACCTTACAAGACACCTGCAACAACTGGAAAGACCACAGAAGTTCCTCACCAAGAGGATCACTGGCCTCAAGCAGATGCCCTATGCTGCTTGACTGAAGAAACTCCAGCTGTACTCGGTTGCATACCACCTTCTCAGAGGTGATCTCTGCTTGACATACAAGGCCATGTTCAACTCAGAATTGATGGACATGCTCCACCTAAAGAAAACCATATCCCCTCAAGCCACACGCTCCTGGGATCTAAGCCTCACCACAATAATAAATAGGACATGGTGGAGGGATAGATTCCTGTCCCAGAGACTTCCCATGCTCTGGAACAAGATTCCAGTCTACATTAGGCAGAGCTCCTCGCTAACCCTCTTCAAGAGAAACCTTGACGAGTGGATGGGAAACAGAAAGTTTACCCCAGGAATCACTTCAATGGCTCTGCTGGACAGAGGCACAGGGAACTAATCTAAGGGGGCGGCGAAAGCCAACACATTCTGGCTAGGCTTATAAATGCCTTCGGGCAGATAGCCTAGTACCTACCTATGAACCTATGAACCTATATGTTAGGGTGTCAGAGTTGTTTTGATTACTAATTTGGTGGGATGTTTCGATTTTTTAGCCTCTGTGCATATTTGGCTGTGTAGATCTAAAACACATCAGTCGGGTAAGGGCAGGCAGTAAGTATTGGGAAAGGAAAGGAATGATTGCCTGGGACAATTATATGAGCTCTATATGTAGCATTCTGTAATTCATGCAAAATACAAGACACATTCTATTGTGCCAGGAAAGTTTTTCCTAAGAAATATTACAGTAAGGTTTTATATTACATAAACATTATAATTTGCCAGCAGCTTAAATGAGGCACATTCACTAAATTTGCTAGTAGATGTCATGAACTCCAGCACTGCAGAGATGTTCTTCAGAATTGTTTTTTCTTTTTATTATTTTTAGAGTTCAGTAGCCTTCATTGTACATTTTATACAAATTCTACTCTTTGTGGCCATCAGATAATACATCATTGTAATTTACCACATATGTAACACTGTTACATTTCACATCTTCAACATACTTGCACTGAACCATTTCTAATGTCCACACTATGACCCAAACATTGTACCTGTCTCTTCTGACAATTTCTTATAACTTTACTTTTATTATATTTTCTACTTAGATATACACAAAAAGAACAAAGCAGTTTGCACACTCGCTACAACATTTTCTAAACACCTTTATTGAATTATCAGTTGTGACATAGGCTAATTTAGATTTATACAAAAGTAATGAAACTGTATCAACAAATGAATATTAAAAAAAATTATACTGTACATATATTGCTATGTATCATATAACCTACGCAACATTACATACATTATTCAATTCCTGCCCCCTTTTTTAAACATGAAACATCTTTATTAAACCATCACTTATGACATAAGCAATCATACATTTATATAAATGAAAACAATCCTCACCAACACAATTCTAATTGCCAGAATTTCACAGCACAAACCATACTGACATACTTCCAGTTGCAAACATTATACACCACTTATAATCTACTCAAACACTGTCAAACATTCCATAGCTCATTTAAATCCTGCCTTCCTTTAAACCTCATTCCTCCCCTGTATATATTGTTCCCACAATTCCCATTTTTTCCTATATAGTTTGCTGCTACTCTTCTAAAGATTTCAGTTCCAGTTGCATTACCTCTGTTACTATATTCATTACTTCTAATATCACTCATTATGACATTTAACCATTTTATACTCATTTACCTTTGCTTAAAATAAACTAATAATCCTCCTGCTCATGCCATCTATATTTCTGTAGAGACCAATGGGTAATGCATCTACAATATATAATTCCATTAAATCAGTTTCTTGATATTGTCCACTATGGACCTTGGTTGTGTCCTGTGCATAACTCAGGAAACCATACAATGATCTTTATTCTATCTCCTAAAGTGATTAATTCTCTACTGTCTTTTTGGCCCACTGATCTACTATTATAGATTAGTGACCAGCTACAGAGGTTAGTGACCAGCCCACCTGTACAAATATTGTCCATCTCCCCTGCCATTCTGTCTGCTCTACACTGGCCAGGGTACATTTAGAACCTTGAGTAATAAACTATGTAAACCTGAATGAATAAATGCTGAAGGCATTTTCAGTGCTTTAAATTTGAACTTAATAGTGGCAAACTAACTATTGTGACTCAAAACCAGTTGGTCCTGTCTAATATGTGGGTGAACTAAACTTAATACCCAGAAACTGAAACTCTACATCCAGAATTGTATTTTTGGGGAGGATGTATGAAGCCAATACTGACCCTCTTTTACTGATCTTCAAGATACCCAAATTAAGCCACATAGATTCATCTCCATTTCATGAATAGATTCGTCTCCATTTCATGAATAGATTTGTCTTCATTTCATGAATAGATTCATCTCCATTTCATGAATAGATTCGTCTCCATTTCATGAATAGATTTGTCTCCATTTCATGAATAGATTCATCTCCATTTCATGAATAGATTTGTCTTAATTTCATGAATAGATTCATCTCCATTTCATGAATAGATTCATCTCCATTTCATGAAAAGATTCGTCTCCATTTCATGAATAGATTTGTCTCCATTTCATGAATAGAATCATCTCCATTTCATGAATAGATTTGTCTTAATTTCATGAATAGATTCATCTCCATTTCATGAATAGATTCATCTCCATTTCATGAATAGATTCGTCTCCATTTCATGAATAGATTCGTCTCCATTTCATGAATAGATTCGTCTCCATTTCATGAATAGATTCATCTCCATTTCATGAATAGATTCGTCTCCATTTCATGAATAGATTCATCTCCATTTCATGAATACATTTGTCTCCATTTCATGAATAGATTCATCTCCATTTCATGAATAGATTCATCTCCATTTCATGAATAGATTTGTCTCCATTTCATGAATAGATTAATCTCCATTTCATGAATAGATTCGTCTCCATTTCATGAATAGATTCATCTCCATTTCATGAATAGATTTGTCTCCATTTCATGAATAGATTTATCTCCATTTCATGAATAGATTCGTCTCCATTTCATGAATAGATTCGTCTCCATTTCATGAATAGATTCATCTCCATTTCATGAATAGCTTCATCTCCATTTCATGCAGTTTCCCTGTATGATTTCATCCTCTGCCTTATTATTTCCTTGGACTGGGTCTGATTCAATAATAGTGGATTAAACTGCCATGTTGACATTGTAGCTGGCTTCTTTCCTTCAATCAAAGTAAAGTAAACTGCTGCATAGTCTGACCATATGGTGGGCTGTATGACTCCTTTTCTTAAATTTCCTACTAGAGCCCTTGAAAATAACCAACAAGCCTACCTTATATGTTTTTCCATGTGGTGTCATCACTCTCCAGCCATTGACAAATTTGAAGTCCTCCATAAACATTCTGAGTATAGCAATATTATTCAGTTCCCATCTCTATCCTTAAGTCACCTCTCCATAATGGAGTCAATTACTGTATTAAAATTCCTCATCATTTAAGATGACATTTGCACTCCTCTTTTTTTCCTCAATTGCATTATAAAATTCCATAAATGGAGCAATATATTTTGTGTTGTGGACCAGTCAATAAGTTCTGATTTTCTGCTTTAAACATCATTATGGCCCATGTACCAACTTTATCTGTAAATTCCTTTAATTTAATTCAATATAATGAATTATCAGTAACTCTTATTTCCCCTCCATTAGCCAGCCCATAGCATAGTGTACATCCCCAGCAATTCCATAAACTCCAGACCTGTTGTTTGTCTTTACTCTTTATTTTGGTTTCCTGTAAACAAACCGACCTTCCTTTGCTTTAGCTGATATAGTAAAAGATTGCCTTCCTTTTATAGGGTGTTGACACACCCCAGAAATGACGTGGTATTCCAAATGCTGAAAAAGGGCACAGCCTCGGTCAGACATTCCTGTTCAACAAATGCCAAATAAATAAATAAATAAATAAGCAAATAAATAAATACACTTGTTTTGTATTTCTCATGTCATCTAACTGTACTTTTATTTCATTAGATAGTTCTTTGGTATCTAACCCATGGGTACTCCATTGTAATTTCAGATCCCTGTGAAGTCTATTCATATTTTATTTTATCACTTCAAGTCTTACTAAAAGACTGGATGTAGGGCCAGGCCACAAACAGATGGGTTAAAAAAATAATCCTCTCATCTCATTTGTGACATTCACTTGTTTGGGTATAACTCTTTGGGATAACCTAAAACTCCATTCAGTCTAACATTTTCATGTGTATTTCCTTACCTACAGTATTATTGCATTTCTAAAACAAATTCTGAGGCTTGCGTCCTAGTCTCCTCTGAACATTGACTTCACTGCCATGACAAACCTTATTTACAGGCCAAGTATAACCTTGAAGTAGTACGCCTAATTGGCTTTAAAGGTGTTCTGATTACATCATTATGTAATACTCAGTTATTCATATAACATATACATTGACACATAGTGGTTGGAACTAAGTAACATGGCTAAAGGCTCATAATGGTTGGAACTAAGTAACATGGCTAATGGCTCATAGTGGTTGAAACTAAATAACATGGCTAAAGGCTCATAGTGGTTGGAACTAAGTAACATGGCTAATGGCTCATAGTGGTTGGAACTAAGTAACATGGCTAAAGGCTCATAGTGGTTGGAACTAAGTAACAAGGCTAATGGCTCATAGTGGTTGCAACTAAATAACATGGCTAATGGCTCATAGTGGTTGGAACTAAGTAACATGGCTAATGGCTCATAGTGGTTGCAACTAAATAACATGGCTAATGGCTCATAGTGGTTGGAACTAAGTAACATGGCTAATGGCTCATAGTGGTTGGAACTAAGCAACATGGCTAAAGGCTCATAGTGGTTGCAGCTAAATTACATGGCTAACAGCTTGTAGTGGTTGTAACTAAGTAAAACGGCTAATGGTTCATAGTGGTTGGACACTTTCACTTTATTTTTTGGGTGACTATCATGGTAAATACTTTTTGGGCCCACCCATATGTAATTTTTTTTCATCTTTCTGTCTGAACCTTCATAGTCTTGAGAGGGAGGGTGTTGAAGATCTATCTTTCTTTACAAAGGCTCTGCATAATCCATTAAGTTTCCAGCAGCCAGAGTTATCTGAGAAAGCATTTTTTTTCTTGGGGTCAGGCTTTGTTGCCGTGTATTTCTCCACTTGTTGTAGAGATGCAAATGTGTGCACTTGATTGCCTTTTGTTAAATATAGGCAAGCTAGGATTCTTATTTGTACTATGAACGCCCTTTCTTTAGAAGGTTTAAGGTAGTGGATGAGGATTTTTTTTAAGAAACAGTGCTATGCGGTAGTGTGGCGCTAACTTTACAACAACTCCCTACATTTTAAGCTCAGACCCAACTTTTTGGTTTTTAACATAATGTTTCCAGTCTCAGTATAGTTCAGGAATTTGAATATAAACTTTCTAGGTGGTTGAGCATTTGTCGTCTTGGTAGTTATTCTGTGAACACAATGTACTACCACAGATGCCATTTCTGTTCCTAGTATATTTTTCAATTGAGCTGCTACAAAGGTTCTGGGGTTATTGCCCAGTGTATGCTCTGGCATACCCTGTATTCTTATATTATTATCCCTAGCCTTATTTTCTATGTTATCAGGTCTAGAATCAAGTTTACTTGCTGTTTGTTGAAACTGCATTGGGTTAGCTACACAATTCTACAATTTTCTTTCTAAAATTTCCCTGTATTGTGCTGTAATGCAGGATTTTATTGGTTAAGCTGCTCCTCATGGTTGGTGGTGGTATTTTTAATATGAATTATGTTATATCCATTGCTGAACTTTGAAATCATTTAGAAAGAGTTTACAGAGTTTATTTTATTTGTTTTATAACTCCTGCAAATGTTCTCAATTATGACTGACATCTTATGTCCTGCCTTATTTCACTCAGAGAAGCTGCAAGGGGATTGTTTAAAAAATTAAAAAGAAAACTGTATAACTAACTTGACTACATATAAACCATCTGATTCACAATCCAAAAGTCTTCCTTCACTAATTCTCACCATCTGCAGTACAAGACATTTTTATGTATTTTTAATCCATCAATGAGGGCGGAAGTGCTAGGAGCTCAAATGAACTCTCCTACCATGTGCACATGCCGGTTCAAGTCCATTGTCATCCATCTGAATTAACATCTGTATGTTAGGTGATATGTAGGTAATCTAGTAATGGTTGTAAAGACCAAAAACAAGATGGAATGCTGTGACACAAGGCTATATACAGGCATGGGCATGATGTTGCCAGAAGGTGAGAAGTGGTAAGAAGCTCTATTTATTTGACATCTGAGATCACTCTGCTTGTTACATTATGTGCATGGCAAAGGTTTGCAGTATGAATCTTGTTTGTAACTATACTATGTGCCTTTATGCTTAATATCATTAAACAAGTTTGAAGCTCATCTTCCATGACAAATATTGTCTCATCTGACATGGTGTAGAACTGGGGTCAGCGAAAGCAGTTTTAAGAATAATCCAAGTCTGTATAATTGAGAAGCTGAAAATTACAGAAAATGATGAACTACCTGCTAACATCCATATTGTCTCATCTGACATGGTGTAGAACTGGGGTCAGCAAAAGCAGTTTTGAGAATAATCCAAGTCTGTATAATTGAGAAGCTGAAAATTACAGAAAATGATGAACTACCTGCTAACATCCATTTTCAGAAGTGAAATAAGTTGGTTAGTCTAGAAGCAATGTTCACTGAGGTACAGAAGTCCAACAAATATTGACAACAGTGATGGTTACCTAAGGAGCAGTTCCTTAATATATGTCATGGATAAGGCAAAACTATTTTTTAAATGTTTCATTTCTGAGATGCTGGTGTAATCTCATAGAAATTTGTGGAATATTTTGCTGGAAACAAAATATGTCACATGACTATGCATACACTATGAACAAGTGCAATGGCTTATTTTTCTGGAGTTTACTGGCACATAATACTTATCTGCTGCCTTTTGAAAGCCTGAATTTTGTGTCTGGTTTGACAGTTTTCATGTGACTTTTTAAAGATGACAGGGAATGTTCCAGCTTTAGTTCTTGGTGTGTTGTGACTGAAGCCAGCAGAGACAATCATATAACTTGTAGGGGCAGTTAAATACACCTGCGATGCATGGACAATATGTTTCTATTGCACTGGAGTTTAACACAATCCCCGGGATTCACTAATCCTCCTTGTAAGACTAAATAAGTCTTACATGGAAACTGCAGCCTAAGAGGAAGATGTCAGCGTGCCATGCATATTCATGAGGGTGCGCTGACTCAACTCTAAGGCTAACATGGAGCATGTACGAGTGCAGGGTATGTGTCGGACTGCCGAGCAGTCCAAATATCCATGCCCCTGCAAGTCCCTAAATCTGCAAATGTCAACTGAAATGAGCGAGTCCGCTCAAATGTGTATATACCCAAAACTACACTCCCCCACATTCCAAACCCCTGTACAATTATAAAATGTAAAACTTTTAATTTTTTTTATTATTCCCAATATAGCTGCCCGTATTTGCGTGTGTTTGCGAGGGTTTGCCCATTGTTTAGCTACAGTTAGCAGTTTAGACATCAAAGAGGATAATAAACTACTTATATGCAAATTAAGCCAAATGGCAATAGCGTAGTGGTAGAGCCTTCGCACAAAGAGGAGGCATTCCCAGTTCGAGTCCCACCACTCCTCTTTCTATTTTCTGTAGGAAATCTGTGCATAAAAATAATTCCTGACATTTACCTTTTAAATTTTAGTAAAAACCATTGAAATGGCCTATGTAGTAGTGAACGATATTTTATATATCTATAAGAAGGTGAAATGGTTATGCATACTGATGAATGCATAAGTAACGTATCTTAAGCAATGTGAAGCACTGCTAAGAAAAGTTTACCAGTATTAAGCACATTTAAGTATAATTGCTCATAGCTTAGCACTGTTTTAACTAACACAATGGTTTTGCTCGTAGCTGCGCATCGCGCCAACTAGCGCAAACAAAACATGTTTGCGCGTAGCTGCAAACCGTGCTAACTAGCGCAACGTCGGGCAACGTTGAGCAACAGAGAGCAACGTTAGGCAAATTTGAGCAAAGTCGGCTAAACACAGCCACACCTCCTAGCCGGTCTGGCCAGTAGTAAAATAAAAAGCAATGACAGGCCTCGAACCCGGGATACTGTGCACCATAATCACAGTACTGAACCATTAAGCCATGGCAGCTTTTGATCTTCATGCACTGTCAACACACACATACATATTAATGAAAGTTTACCCAGTGCTAAGCAGGTGTGCTTTCAGCTGAGATTTTTCAAAACTGGCCAATCACAAATAAGTGCGGGAAATGAGGCATATTTAAGCTCCATAGGCGGGAATACTTGCCATAACTGGTTATAGCTTCCATCTGCAGGCAGCATGGCTGGTGTTGGAGAAGGCTCTCGCTTTCGAGTGCAACGGTGGGGCATTGAGGAGTCAAAAGTGATGGTTTGGCTCCTCGTCCATAATCATGATGCCACACTCCTGCAGGGCCAGTTCCAGGGCACTGAATACAAAGCGGAAGCCTGGAACCATCTTGCACATGATCTTGCCAGTGCCACAGGCATCCCTCGGACTGGTGAGCAGGTCAGACACCACTACTCAGACCTGAAGAGACGCAAGGAGGACCGAATGAACCAGTGGATACAGGAGGCCCGTGGGATGGAAAATGCCCCACTACTGAGTAGATAGCCATGGAATGAAGTATGTAAGAATTGCTATTGTAGTCGATATTATGGATAGGTATATGTCTCAATATCACTTCATTTACTTCACAGCTGCAGGTGTCCATGCTGCAAATCAGCAAGCCTATGCAGATAGGCTGCTAAGGCTGAGCCAACAGGTAGGTTAGTAATTATTGTGCATGTATTGTTGTATAAAATAAGTGAGAGAGCCTGAATAAAAGTGTTGTAGCCCAGTAATAAAGGTATAATAAGTTTTGAATAACTTCTCTGCATGTACTATTATGTAAAATAAGTGAGAGAGCCTGAAAAAGAGTGTTGTAACCCATAAATAAAGGTATAATAAGTCCTGAATAATTTCTCTGCATGTACTGTTATATAAAATAAGTGAGAGAGCCTGAAAAAGAGTGTTGTAACCTATTAATAAAGGTATAATACATCTTAAATAAGTCTTCTGCATGCACTGTAATATCAAATAAATGAGAGAGCCTCTAGAAAAGAGCGCAATGTAATTAATAAAGGTATAATTCCTGGAGTGTGTCCGTGTCACTTTCTTCAAAATGTTGTTGTACTCTTGCATTATAGAAATAGTACTGTTGTATTAAGCGCTGTCAACCCACACTTGGGTAGGCCCATATAAAGTGAATGAAGGGAGTGCCAGTAGCTGTAAAGCATATATACAGTCCTCAACTGTTGGTTCATGGCTGGCATGTATAGGTAAATTTGGCACATGAGTAGCTTGTTATTATGTTCCCCAGAAATGTCAGTGTGCTGCTAGAAATGTAGGGGGCTGTTAAAATATAATTGATAATGTCACCTGAACACACCCAGATATGTAGATATATAAATATAAATAAAATATATAAATATGTAGCAGTAACATCTGCATCCTGGACAGTTTGTATGACAGATACAGGTCAGGTACATAACGAACTAGCAAAACCCATTTCTCTATTTAACAGACATTGCCTAGTGTAATAATACATGTAGGGGATATATACCTGCACTCAATAGGAATTTAGTGTAAACTATAAGTACATATAAGTTGTTAATGGAGGTATCTTTTTACACCCTACTGTATGTGCATAAACAATGCAATTCCACACCTCAATGGGTATGTCTAATCTCAAAACATTTGTTGGGACATATGTCCTATTGGTCTATAAATATCTGCATTTACTTTCATGCATGTGCCCTGTTCAAATACCGCAATCTTGGTGGCCTGTTGCCACCAATCAATCCTGCATGCTGTTGGAATGTCCACTGTTGTTCTATATATGCATGTGTTATGCTTGCTGTTCAACTGTTGGAACTCTGGTGTGTTGGGTTAATGGGAATACTACTGCATGCTGTTACAACTAATTTGGAATGCTGTTGGCAGTTACCAACACGTATTGTCATTAAATCCTCCTAAACATAGAACGTATGAGAAGGCCGGTCCCAGCGGACCTACCTGTCCTACCTCAGCTGGCGATGGCACCTGGCACCAGCAGGTCCGGTGCCCAGCCCGTGACCTCCTCCTCCATTGGCCCTGTGCCACCTTCAGGTGGAAGTGCTGCAGGGGATGGGGCTCATCCCCTCCATGCAGGCTTGGCCGGAGGAGGGCCACCTATCACCCTCAGAACGGTCCGGGCTGTGGTGCATAGGGAGATCGAGCGTTCAGTCGCTGATCCTCTATGCCAGCTTGAGGCACGTGTGGCGTGACTCATGGGTGAGCCTGCCCCCCTGTGCAGCCCCTAGCACAGCCACCCTCTGGGCTGTGAAGGTGCAGTGGTGACTGCCCATGGGTGGGGATCTCAGTTCCACTGTTGCCATCTGTGGGCTCATGGGCTTGCGATTTCCAAACATCCTTCCCCGTCAATGGTGTTCACCCACCACATGTGTCATATTCTGACCCTGTATGTGTCTTATTTGTTTTGTCTGTTTACCTCCCCAACCTACCTTTCCAAACATACCTACTTCCCCTACCCCACATTCCACTCTCACCTGAAAAAAAAAAAAAGGACAATCTGCTCCCAAAAAAAAATTACACCCCATACATAGCTGCCCATTTTGCACACATGTCCGCTGGATGCATTAACTGATATTTAATTGGCAGTACAACATACTTTGTTGTTCTCACCCCTCTCTCCGGGGTGGAAGGTTTCAAATTTCCCTCCAAATTTCTAGCATATGCACAGTGGTTGCTGTTAAAGAAATGGGCAGCTATGGACCTTCCCTACACCCATCCTGCACATCCCGAGCTGTTTTCCCTACTGTCTTTCCCTCTTTGTGCCCCTTTTTCACCACATTCCTATCTCCCCATTTTCTTTTCTTTCAAAGAAATGAGTGCGGGGGTTAGCGGGAGTAAGCAGTTTTAAGCAGTAGTTAGCGGGTTTGCGTGAGTGTGTGCTTGTGTGCGCTTAGCTAAGTATTGCTAAGCTTCGTGCAAACCCACTTACAACTGCTGAAAAGTGCCTTAGTCACCCTGCATGTGAAGGCCCTTGTTCTGCTCAGCAGCAAAATAAAACACCTCTGTCAGTCTCAAACCCCGGCCACACTAGACTGCATGAAGTACCACTAAGCCACAGTAGATATACAGCAGATTGTTGCTGAAATGGATATATCATGCATCAGAATGAGTAAATGTAAAGTAAAGATAGGAATGCCATAACACAAAACTTGTTCTGTGGAACTTTACCAGCAGTCGTTGTGGAACTGCATTACATGACTATGATAACAGAATCAGCCATTCTAGCAGTAAATAATGTTACAGCAGCACTTTACAACCCCCACACAGTATCATAGCAGGACAATCCCCACCCAAACGTACAAAATACCTGTGTGTTCAGGGTCCAGCAAGGATGTAGGTAGGCATACTCAGTACTGGAAGTGTCCATTTTTCTTGATCATCCTGTGCTAATGTCAACAATAAAAAAGCACAAACTGTGCAGAAGTGAGTACATTAATATTCACAGTATAGCAGTTCACAAACAGTTCATGTGCCAAATGAGTACATCTCAATAACTATGTGTGTATGGCAGCTAATTGTATAAGTAGAAAAGAAACTACATACTCCCATGTATCTTGTGTTAGCATTTGTAGGGGTGAGTACAATTCTACACTGACAACTGTGTACTGGAAGTGGCAACATTCAGGTCTGAGTACAACATTCAAATCACTGGCTACATCCCTAGCTTCAGATATAAGAAGTATGCCAACCTTCTGACTTACACAATGGTGTCCACAGCAAACAAGCATGGGCCCCACTTTGGAAAGCTGAAAGGGCTACGCCTACCTGACTTAGCAATTTATAGCATTGGGTTGCTATGACAGTGAGTACTGCAATTACCACACAGCAGGCTGCATGCAATTACCAAATGGTGGCCACCAATTGGTGCAGAGGCCATCACATGCACATGTGCAGATACCTATAAAAGCAGGCTGTACTTGTTGTCCACACATGCAATCATTTCATTGCAGCTATGGAGAGAGAGAAAGAGAGATCAAGAGAGAGAGAGAGAGAGACACAGACAGACAGACAGACACCAACATCTGCATCAACAGAAACAGCAACAGAAAAAAAAAAAATCAAAACACACGGAACTGAAAAATACAAACACATACAAAGGAAAGGTATGTAACAGATATGCATTTACTGGCATATAGTAGATGTTTTTGAAGAGTACTCTACATACTTTGAATCATCCATATGTGGCAGCAGTACGTATGTATGCACAGATGCCCTGCATAACTACTGCCATGGACAAATCAGTGTGTAGCTGTGTGCAGTGGGATATAACTGTGACATATGTAGCTCAGCATTAAATGTCAAACATCTGATCCATGTTATCTGTGTTCTGTACAGTAGTGTGTAAAATGGCTATTTGGGGGAGTAGTTCATACAGCTATATAAACATGGATGTGACAGAGTAACAAATGCATGATAGTCATATTAATGTGTAGCTTAGCATTGGCAACTGCTGTACCAGGCCAGTATGCTAATCTAGCATTTGCAGCTATATATACACCCTCTAATATTACTGTGTGCTCACATGTGACACCTGTTCATGTTGCAGCAAGGCCCAACAGGTCAGCCGTGAGGTCCATGGACTTACAACAGTGTGGACCTTGTGTGTGTATGGCACACACATACAGAGAGATATTTCTGTGTCAGATATATTAGCATCTGTACATGTGCATAGGGCAAGGGACATACTGCAACTGTTTGTGAAGGGTGGACATATATATGTTGGTGAAGGTTGTTACGTGCATATTTCTATGTAGGTTGTAGTGTGTGGCAAACAAGACAGCATACAGTGCGGGTATATGACATGTGGTGGTTAAACACTGTGGGTATGATTGGTCAGGTTTGCAGTGTTACAGCAAGTGAGGCCTGCTAAAGCTACATGGGCTGAGAACACCTTCAATGCATTCCGCACAAGACTGTGCAATTTTATTACATAACTGTATACCTCGCAACCGTCACATAATTGATATTCCCACCATGAAAGGTGGACTGTCTATGTGCCTATAGTATATCTATATGTACACCAATGGATGTTTATATGTATGTGTATATATATATATATATATATATATATATATATACATATATATATATATATAGATATATATATATATATATATATATATATATATATATATATAGTGAGAGAGAGAGAGAGAGAGAGACAGGGTCATATTTACTGCGACAGATGCCTGGTGACAAAGCCATGGACACAAGCTCAATGTTGACACTGCATTGGCATCCCTTCTGGCAAAAACTCTGTACCCATGAACTACCACATAGGTGGTAGTCTACTTAACACCGAAGGTGTGATAAGAGACCATGGGACACAGGTGGACAATAGTCTCCCCTTTGATAATCACAGTGCCACACTACTCATGTAATCTGTCTATGTGGCATACCTCATCACAAAAGGTGTGTCATCCAGGAAAATATAGGTCAGTGTTCCCCTCTACTCATCACACATAAAACCCATTATAGAGTGCAATGCCCCATGTGATATGTACCTCACAAGACATCTACAGCAACTGGAAAGGCCACAGACATACCTCACAAAGAGTAATACCGGCCTCAAACAGATGCCCTATGCAGACCGTCTCACAAAACCACAGCTAGACTGTGTCGCACACCGCCTACCCAGAGGTGACCTCTGCCTAACATACAAATCTATGTCAAACCCAGAGCTGTTGGACATGCTCCACGTAAACAGATCACAATCCCTATGAGCTACATGCTCTAGGGACCTAAACCTTGTCACCTCAATAGACAGAACATGCTGGAGGGATAGATTCCTATCTCAGAGACATCACATACTCTGGAACAAACCACCTATCAATAGCAAACAAAGCTCCTCATTAGCAGTCATCATTAATAATCCTGATGATTGGATGGGAGATAGGAAATACACCCCGGGAATCACCTCTGTGGCTCTGCTTGACAGGGGCACGTGAAATTAAATTAGATGTGTGTCAAAGGCCAGGGTAGCATATGGCTAGGCTTCTATAGGCCCTAGGGCCAATATCCTATTACCTACCTATGAACCGATACACACCCACATGTACTTGTTGCAATAATTGCTATGTGAGGTTGACTGAGTGTGATGGTGAATGTGTCAAAGTTCTGTATATGTGTGATAGCTTAGTGGGAAACTGTTTCTGTCATGGTATTTTGTGTCCTAGTTGTGATCCCAGCAAAAGATGTGTATGCTATTGCTAGGCAAAAAAAGCAGTATGGCATACGGTCTGATGTAGTCCCTTGGTGTCGACTGGGGTGTCCCATTGTAGGCTAAAGCACTACATGTATGCTTATTGAGTGGTACTGCTGGTGAACCCAACTCCCGTATGAACTGTAGTACTACCTGAAGCTGTAGGCCTAAACAGCACAGTATGGTGTATGTCCACATTGCTTGGAACCACAGTTTTGTGTGTTTCCTGTAGTCCTCACAGATTACATACCTCAGGCATAATGTGTTGTAAGTACTGACACACAGTACTATATGGTACACAGGTAAAGCTCATCTGGATTGCCATACCTTTGTGTCTTGTATGTATGTCTGATGTGTGTGTTGGTATGCCTGTACCATGCCCTCTGTCATATGTGTGTTACAGGATATAAGTGCGTATCTAGCAACATGTATAGTCTAGTACAGCAGTATGCCACCTATATTAATGAATATGCACATATGTTAGGCAGGGGGTTGCCATCAACAACTAGTGTGGTATACTGTTAATACTGTAACTGGACTTTACAATCATTGTAATGGATGACATATTTCTTTATGCATTAGCTTGATATATACCTCCTCTGGCTAGGTGGTGCATTGTGTCGCATACAGTGTGCCATGTACTGTTGTATAGTCTTAAATACTGGTTTCTCTTTGTTGCTGTGCAGAACATGGTTTGATATATAGAGCATGCCAGGCACAGTCAAGCAGTTGTGGGTTGAGCACTGATATGTGGTATTGAAAGTGTGTATCCTCTGACAGCCAATAGGTTGCTATATATGGCAGTTAATTGATATCTGTACTTTAGAATGTTAAGTGTGCCACATGACTTGCTCACACATATTGTTTCATTGTCTTCCAGGGTCATGGCCCACCATCGTAACCCTACCTATAGCCCAGCAGAGGAAGAACAAATATCAACCAGCCTGGTTCAGCACTACACCCTGCTGTTCTCAAGAACCAGCCAGGACCAGCATGAGCGGACTGCACTGTGGCAAGATGTTGTCCATAGGGTAAATGACATAGGCATGCATAACCGGACATATGAGCAGGTACGCCATCACTGCAGTGATTTACTTAGACATGCCCGGCAGCGTGCGTCTGATGTCCGTAGATAACAGCTTGCCACAGGTGGTGGAGTAGCCATCCATCTCCCCCTCACCAGAGTGGAGGAGCTGCTCCTCAGCCTGGTGGCTCCTGGCCAACAACAACAACAAACATGCATCATCATGGAGGATGGAGCCACCCAGCAAGTTGACATGGAGCGTGCAGGTAACATGGCATATCTGTAGACTACTGTTACCTCTATTGGTAGATCATACATATATGAGATGTGTACTGTGTAGTTAGAAGATGTGGTGCCTAGTGTTGTGCAATACTGATAATTTGGAATATAATCTGTAGGCCTGTGACTGTCAGCCATTGTACTACTGTAAGATTGCAAACCCACGGTAGCAATGCCACAGTTGTTGCCACTGTCAAAACTGTCTCATATCCTTGTAGGTCCCTCTGGTGTGACAGCAAGGCAGCAGACCCATGCTGGTGAGTGTGTTCTACATTTAATATTGCAAATTAAATGTGCATGTCATAGGTGAGGTGTCGGCCATGTACACGTAACACACCTACGCATAATGCATGCTGTGCATGTTTGCTGTGAGACTATGCACATCTCAGTAACGTGAGTAGATGCCTCAAACACATGCAATACACAGAGCATCCCTCACAATTGTGGCAACACTGTAGTGGACATTGGATAGGCAGAGTCGATACACATGCACACAACATACACAACTTTGTCATACGCAGTACACTTCAACATGCTACACATGGCGTATTCAGACACCCGCTGTAAGGTCACACTCCAGTATCCCAAATGTCATCCACACAGCACACATAATATACCTGAGGGGTAGAGGCCTATCATGGGGCTGTGCGACACTCTTCAACACATAACACATTCATGTTAGGTAATGGTCCCTATTGGGCACCTTACAAACCCATGTAACAACTGGCATTGAAATGGTGAATGTAGCCATGGTACTGCAGTTCAGGTACAGTATGCTAGGTGCCGGTCTGGCACACATTAGTAGCCTTGAGTGACCACATGATGCTGCATGATGATGGCTCATGGTACTACACCCCATCCAGTTACAGTAACCACAGTACTACACATAACATTCATTGCTATGCACCTCAATGTTGTGTGTGTGCAAACATATGCACCTATACACAATATGCATAGCAATCACCATTTGTACAAAGTGACACATATATGTCTTGTAATGCTATTGAGTGTATAGGTCACATGACACACACTGGGTATGTGTGATGTTTAATGTTGCAGTTGTGTTGTAGCATGCCATGTCATGGCTGGCACTGGCATGTCCACAATATGTCCTACACTCACCATAACCACTGTACAATGGCTATGTTGAGCAATGGCATTCCATCAGGTATACATTCACCACTCATCCTGTGTGTATACATAGCATGCATGTGCTAAACCTGTGTCCACAATTATCTGCTAAAGACACAAACACTCTAATCAGAAATGGATATCTATGTGAGACCCAGATACACATCCAGCCATGGTATGTATAACTGTGAGTGATGGTGCACAGGACATAGCAGAGCTTTTAATACTTGCACAGCAATGTTGTGTCCATGTACACATTGCGTTCCAGGGTGAGGCCAATCATTGAACAACAACACACATGCATCAAAGCCATGTATACTGTTATTAGCAAGGGCTGTCTACACTCGCACGGCATGCTGTTGAGCAAGACATGTCCTGCATGCTGACACGTGTGATATGACTGTTTGGTTTGTGATACTGTACCCCACCATCAACTGCTATTGAGTATGTTCTGGATTGCTGGTGGTGTGTGTGTGTATTGCTGGTGGTGTGTGTGTGTGTGTGTGTGTGTGTGTGTGTGTGTGTGTGTGTGTGTGTGTGTGTGTGTGTGTGTGTGTGTCTGCTTTAGTGAGGAGTGTATTTGTGTGCATGTGTGCATGTGTTCTGACATCATGTACAGGTCGTAAAGTGTGTCTCCTGTCTTCCTCTCACAGGTGCTGCATTTGGGCTGGTTCACTTCAGCAGGGAACCTGATGTCACTGACACAAATAGTGATAATGAGGATAGATGTGTTGAGGCACAGGCATGTTTGCCAGGGTCTGTCGTTAGGCCACCAATCGACAGTACACAAGTGTCCACCCCATCCATGCACACAGTCATACTGCCAATACATCCATCATCAATGCCCTTAGCTGAGGGACAGCGTACAGTCGGCATTGGCCAGGACAGTGTGATATCTATGGCACATGCATCCCGACACAGCAGCCATACCCAGATGTCTGGAAGGGTACCACATAGGCAGATGTCCAGGAGTTCTCGTCGGAGCACTGCTGCTCATCATGCCCCTGGCACATGTGCCACAGGTCTTACAACCTCACTCATGTTCCAGGCTGTAATGAAGGCACAGGCACGTATGGAACAGTACACCAGACAGGGACTAAGGGCACAGAGGGCACATAATACCACTGTAATTGACAGTAACCTTGACCTAGCAGGTGACATCCGTAATTACACTGAGGTCACTGATAGACGTTGGGGTGAGACATTAGATGTCCTCCGCAATGTCATGTCCATGTGTCAGGACAGTGTGGGACAGTTGAGACATCGACGTGGATGTATGCCAGCAACATCAGCAGCTGACAGTCGCCGCGGACGTCCCTCAAGTCACAGCCACTCCCGTAGTGCCAGTACCAGCCCCAGCAATGTTGGGGGTGGGCTGTCCATAGATTGTCCTAGAAGACCACATGCACGTGGCTATGGACAGTCCCAGCAGGGACCTGGGTCCAGTGTACATCTGTCTAACTCTGAGGATAGTACCCAGTCTGGCTTAGTACCTGATACTGTCAGTAGCACCCCTGCCAGGCACAGGTACTGTATCCATGGCCAGAGATGGTGATCTGTAAAGCCTGGCAGGTACAGTCTGTGGCTGTCCCACAAATACCCATATATGGCAGCCACATGGTGGAACTGTGTGCATGCAGACACACACACACATAAACCAGACACCTAGGGCTAACACATACCCACACACATTAGATCAACATTGGCCCATAGCAGTACTGTTGGCCCTCACACACACACACACACACACACACACACACACACACACACACACACACACACACACACACACATACACACATACATGTCGATTGTATGGCTCAATGTAGGCCTCTGGCAAACCAACAACACACCCTGTGCATATCATGAAACCTGTGCCACCTCCTGTCATCTGTAAAATTGATGCAGGAACAGGCTACCATGGTGCTGATGCACAGGGTGACTTTATAACAGTATAGCAATGTTAGGATGTTGTCAGCAGTAGAGTGTAATGATATCCTTGAAAGTGTAGCTGAGCAGGCATGATGCATTAAGACTATGATTGTCAATGTAGTATTGTTTAAACCAGTGTTAGTTCCAATAGTGTAATGTCTGCCCATATGCCACTTGGATGATGTGTGTAGTATTGGCAGCATATGTTAGAGAGTGGGCAGTACGTGTGGGATGTGTGTAGCACAGATTTGCAGGTGTACATTTGTGAACATGGTGGAGGTGCACTGTCTGCATGTACTGGCATAGTGGACACATGGGCAGGGTGACATGCCCTGTATTACACAGTAACACTCCATAGTTTCTATTGGTGGCCAGTATGCATTGTACTACACACATTTTGGAACATGAGTACACATGTGTGTATGACATGGTTTGACACTGTGCTGTGGGTGATACTGTTACTATCTGTCATTGTTTTGCATTCTGGTAGCATACATAACCCCAACAGCCTGACCATAACCAATCATTAGATGATGTCTTGACAAATGACACACAGATGGAGGACACACAGTAACATTTGGATCCTTCAGGTACTATACTATGCCAGTAACCAGTGGTATTCACCTGCACCCATTCCTGAGACCACTCCTGTTTGGTATATAGCTCTCTTAGGTACAAGCAATCACAGTAGGGATATGTCCGTCCACATCTGGTAATGCATACTGTGGCCTATAATGTATTCTCGAGATGGCACACACATCCTCCACAAGGGTATCATACAGACAGATACCTGTTGTCAAACCCATGCTGTAAAGCTATAAGCCAACCAAAGCATAGTCATCCACCTTTACGAAACATAGTATCCCCACAGTACTACATAGGTAGTAGCCACCAACATGATGAACAGGTACCGATGTGTACATGCAGCCAAGTGTTACGTCATCTCTCCTTTGGTAATCACATTTCCAAAGGTATTTTAAAATCCCTCGGTGGATCTCATAAGCAATAAGGGGTCTGCATGCATATCCACAAAGGTTGTTGTACATCTATAATGAATAGCCATCATTGACAGACTTTGCTGCGTTTGAACAGGTCTGAAATATACCTCAGCCATAAACCCTCACTCACACAATTCAATAGAAACCGGAATGAGTGTGTGTGACACGGATGACCTAGGCCAGGGATCACTGCAGTGGCTGGCCTTGTCACAAGCATTCAGATGTGACCTAAGGTCTGGAAAGCAACAGCACACTCTGGCAAAGATGACAGATGTGTTCATGGAGAAAGCAGGGTTCCCACCCATGAAATAATTGAAGTCACATGTATGTATATGTATTTGCCACACAGCTATCTGACATTGCAATGCACATACTGTTGTCATACAGTAGTAAAAGCAAAACCCACAACACATTGACCAACAGTGTCACACACATAGTGAGCACACACTCACCAAATGCAGGATTCAACCCCCTACCTAACTACTTTATGTCAATAGAGCAGTACACATTAACACGACATGCTATACACATTACTAGACGCTTTCTATTCCACAGGTATATTTGTAGGATGGTGACATCATCAGACTTGACAAAGATAAGTATACCCCTTTTAAGGTGTTTTAGTACTCTCCAAAAACATTGCTCTTCTCCAAGGAGATCACACACAGTTGTCAAGTGCAGAATTTAAACCCCTACCTAACTACTTCATGTTACTAGAGGAGTACGCATTAACACAATGCGCTACACACATTACTGGGAGGTCTCTTTTCCACAGGTATATTTGTAGGGTGACATCATCAGACTTGACAAAGATAAGTATACCACTTTTAAGGTGCTTTACTACTCTCAAAAAAGGTTGTTCCTCTTCAAGGAGATCACACACAAACAGACACACACTTGTCAAGTGCAGGATTCAAACCCTGACTTAACTATTTTATGACACTAGAGAAGTACCCATTAACACAGTGTGCTATACACATTATTGGGAGGTCTTTTTTCCACAGGTATATTTGTAGGATGGTGTCATCATCAGACATGAGAAAGATAAGTATACCACTTTTAAGGTGTTTTACTACTCTCCAAAAAGACTGAGCCTCTCCAAGGAGATCACACACAAACACACACACACAATTGTCAAGTGCAGGATTCAATCCCCCACCTAACTACTTTATGATATTACAGGAGTACACATTTACAAAACGCGCTATACACATCACTGTGAGCTTGCTTTTCCACAGGTATATTTGTAGGATGGTGACATCATCAGACTAGACAAAGTGGGTTACATTAGGTGACATTAGGTGGGCTACATAGAAGGAATGTCTAAACACTTTGGCCATGTGATCATCAAAGGAGAGTTTACTATCTACCTGTGTCCCCAGGGCCATAATGACTTTCTCCGTACATACTGGATTACCACCTATGTGGTAATTTGTTTGCACTTTGTTTTATCCATAGGGGATGACTATGCATTCTTTGGCATTCTGCTTGAGGGCATTGTTTTGACACCAGGTATCTGTCTCTGTAAGACCCTTTTGGAGGATATCTGTATCAGCCATAGAGTCAATTATGGACCACAGTTAGCAGTCATCTGCGAGTCTGTTCAGTCATACTCCTCCCGTGCTTGCCTGTACCTCTGAACAGTATCTAATGAACAGGTGGGGTCCCAGGACCAAGACCTGTGGGATGCCATTTGTGACTGGTTTAGAGTCGGACATGGCACCCGCAACTCTGAACATGTGTGTTTGATCTGTGAGCCACTTGGCCACCCATCCTATGACATAGCTGTTAATGTTCAAGCTGGTAAGCTTGTCCATGATGACAGAGTGGGGAATGGTGTAGAAAGTCCTTAGTGAGGTCCAGGTGGGCTGTGTAGACTACTTTCACCTCCATCTATGTCCTTGGTAACTGTTTCAAATAAGTCAACTAGGTTTAGGAGGCAGGATCTGCCTTTAACAAGGCCAAGTTGGGTACAGTCTAGTGTCTGAAGGTCCCCAATGCCTCTGTTTATGGGTTCCATGACAATTTGCTCCATAGCTTTACAGACCAGGCTGAGTAGACATATAGGGCAATGGTTTCCAGGTTCTGTTGTGGCACCCCCTTTGTGGAGCTGGATGACTGTTGGTGTATGCCATTCTTTGGGTACATAGCCTGTGGTACGATTGAGTCTGGACAGTGAATGTAGGTGAGGGTGTAGTTCCTTTTGGGGCTGGTGTAAGACACAGCCTGGGACACCATCCAGTCCCATTGATGCTGTGTTCTTAGCTTTGGAGGGGACTGTCTTTACCTGCATATCCATGAAGTTTGGGGTTCTGCATTCTTCTGGGATGGACACAGGCCCTTTTGGGGGTGATGGGGGGAGTTTGCACTGAACTTGTCCTCCAGGATGTGGGCAATGTAAGTTGGTTCATTGTTTTTCTTGCCATTTTTCAGTAGGTGACAGCATATTTGGAAGTTGCCACCTACATGTTTGGTATAGCTACCGAAGGCTTTGTGGTTGTTATTCTTACATTCCTTGGCAATTTGTCTTTAGAAACTGGCCTTGGATTATTTTATGAGCGATCATTGTTTCTTCCTAATAATGATCAATGATGCCTTTCCTTTCATGAAGTTTGCTCTATCATGTGTTCGTTTCCTCCTTCTGTTGTCTAGCTTATTTATGGGCAATGACCAACAGATTGATTTTTTATTTTTGGAAGAGTGCATCTTGGTTTTATTTGGGATGTCTCGATCCATGCATCCCTGTAGATGCTCATAGGATACACTTGTAAATGATTCGGCAGATTGTATACTATTATCCTATAGCAAGGGGGCTTTGGAGCGTTCCACTTTGGTCTTGGGAAGTGTGCAGTTTGCTTTTGAAAATGTCTTCACAGTGGATTCATTGACTGGGGGGGGGGGTGGATGTCCAGTGATTACTTTATGATCTGATATTACCAGCTAGGGGTTTATCTCTGTTGTGGAACACTGGTATCCCATGTTGGTGATGATTAGGTCCAGTATGTTGTCACCTCTAGTGGGCATGGTGACCAGCTGTTCCAGGGTGTTAGAGTTTTTAAACTCTAGGAAACATTGGGCAAAGGACGTTGTACACGAGTAATTCTCCCACTCAATGTTTGGGTAGTTGTAGTCTCCTCATATAATGGTGTTTGATAGGACCTTTATATTTTCCACTGTTCTCAGGAATACTGAGTGAGGTTAATGAGACAAGGTAGGTGATCCATAGCAGGCTACAATCTGATAAGCAGCTTTGTCCAATGTTAGTTGCACTTGCATGGTCTCCAAGGCCTCATGCTGTGCCACTAACCTGAAGGTGTGAGTATCCATAAGGTAAATGGATACACCCCTTCCTTTGGTATTTCACTCGTGCTTTTGGGTTTGAAGATCAGAGGGAATGTGAGTGTTTTACGTGGAGCATGTCCAACAGCTCTGTGTTTGACATAGCTTTGTATGTTAGGCAGAGAACACCTCTGAGTAGGCAATATGCAAGGGAGTACGGCTGGAGCATTTTGAGATGGTCTGTGTATGGCATGTATTTCAGTCCGCTAATGCTCCTTGTGAGGTATTGCTGCAGGCTTTCCAGTTGTTGTAGTTGTCTTGTGAGGTACATAGCAAAAGGGGCGTTGTACTCTATTATAGTTCTAGTGAGTGATGAGTAGAGGGGAACAATGTCCTCTTCTATTCTGCATGAGACACATTTTGTGATGAGGTGTGCCACATAGGAGGATTTCCTGACTACTGTGGGGATGTGATTATCACAGTTGTGTCCACTGTCCACCTGTGACCCAAGGTCTCTTGTCACACTTTCAGTGTTAAGTATACTACCGGCTATGTTGTAGTTCATGGCTACAGAGTTTTTAACACAGGGGATGACAATGCACTTTTTGGCATTGAGCTTGAGCCCATGGCTTTGACAACAGCCATCTGTCTCAGTGAGGTCCTTTTGTAGGATGTCCACATCTTAAAGTGTTTACAATTATGGCTCCTAGTTTGCAGTCATCTGGAAGCTTCAGTAGCTACAGACCTTCCATGTTAAAGTTTACTTCAGGGAAGTAGATACTAAACAGGGCAAGACCCAGGATTGGACCCTGTGGTAATGCACTCGTCACTGGTTCAAAGTCATACTTGGAGTCTGCTGCTTTCACAGTGTGTGTTCTGTCAGAGTAAGCCTGTTGGCAACCCATCTTGTAACATAGCAATTTATACCTAGTTTAGTGGGTTTATCTATATTTCCAGAGTGTGGGGTGGTGTTGTAAGCTTTGGCAGCATCTACATAGGCTGTGCGAACCACCTTACCCTTGTCTACGGTTCTGGTGACTGCTTCAATGTCATCTATCAGGTTTAGGAGACATGATCTGCATTTTACAAACCCAACATAGTTGTGGTCCAGGGTTTGGAGATTACCAATGTATTTTTTTATAAGTTGTATGATGATACATTCCATGGCCTTGAAGGGCAGGCTCATCAGGCTAATGAGGCACTAGTTCCTGAGGTCCATGGTGTCTCCACCCTTGTGTAGTGGGATAACCGTCGCTGTGCACCATTCAGCAGGCACAAAGCCTGAGGTGAGGCTATGACTGAACATGGTACGTCAGTGTGGTGCCTGTTCATTCTGTAGTTTGTGTAGAACACAGCCTGGGAAGTTATCTGGTCCCATGGCTGCTGTGATACTGGCTTTGGAGAGTGTTTTTCACCTGTGCAGCCGTGATGACAGCAACTTTGCAGTCTTCCATTATAGAGATGTGCTCTTTCATGGGTGAGAGGGGGGTAAAGTTATCACTGATCCTATCTGCCAGGATGTTGGCAATATCAGTTGGGTCTATATATTTAGTGCCATTGAGCTGTAACTCTATACAGATCTGAGTGTTGCCATGACATGGACCTGTCTGTTGGGCAGAGATCTCCTGAGTAGACAGTATGCAACAGAGTACAGATTGGGTTAAATTCAGTCTTGTTGCATGGGGCAACTGTTTGAGGCCAGAAACCCTCTTGTTGAGGTACTTCAGTGGTCTTTCCAGCTGCTGAAGGTGCCTAGTCAGATTCATCACAAGTGGGTTGTGGTACTCTCTGATGGGTCTGATGACTGATGAGTACAGGGAACCTCCTTTAACCTACACGCACAGACCTTGGCAGGTTGTGTGAACACATAGCATGATTTTCTGACCACTTTGTGAATGTGTTTCTGGAAGTAGAGATGACTATCCACATTTGTCCATAGATCCCTTATTATCACCTCCATATTTAGCCTAAGTGTGTGAGCATGCCCAGTATGACCTTTCAGTATGTTGTTGCCTGACATTTGCTTCGTTTATTTAAGTATGTGAGCATGCCCAGTATGCCTTTCAGTGTGATGTAGAATGAAAGCCACTACATTTGTTGAAGTGTGTGAGCACACCCGGTATAGACATTTATACTATATGTGTGTGGAAAATCAAGTTGTATTTTTACAGCAGGGCTCACCTTTGTGTCATAAATCAACAGGTATCATGCTGTGCCTGCAGAGCTTCCATGAGACACTTTGCATAGACTTATCAACATTTCTACATACGGGGGGGCAGCTATTCTTTGTACATTTCTACCCGGGGGCACACCTGATTGTTACTGGGGGTGTACATAGGATGAGGGTTTCACCTGACACTTATACACATTTGCTAGGCCTGCACTGCTATGTAATGTACACCATTTCAGTCTGTACTGTTGCGTATCGTACTGGCTTGAGGCATACTACTGTACTACAGATCTTAGTGTCCAATGTCACGTATATTAGATTGCGACTTCATACCCTACCCAACCCACATCACACCGCCTGGCCTGCTGTTCTCTGCATAGGCCTGTGTGGGAGGTTACCCATATGCCTCTTTAGGGGCATGATACAGCATTTCTTTGTGTTTGCATTAGTGTACAATTGTTCTGTTGTGTCTGTGCCAGTGAAATGCTGTCATGGCTTAGTGGCTCAGTACTGTGACTATAATGTACAGTATCATGGGTTCAAGCCCTGTCACTGCTTTTTATTTTCATGCTGGGCAGACTAGACTGCTTAAGGAACAGTAAAGCAAATATGAGCATGTTTACCTGACTTTGCACAGCTTTGCCCGACTTTGCCCGACCTTGCCCAATATTGCTCAACTTTGCCTGATGTTGCACTAGTTAGCGCGGGCAATTTTGTTTACATATACTAATTAGTGGTAAAAGCTGCCTAGCACTGCTTTATATTGCTTAAAACATGGCAATCATGCCTCAGGTGGTGCTGCAGGGCTGCCTATGTCAGATGCACATAGTACACTCCCTATACATGTTTGAAAACAGGTAGTGTCGGCATCCCTTTTATTTTATGTGCGAGTCAGAGAGAGGTATCATTTCCAGGGTTCCTACTGAGCCAATGTATGTGCTATGCGCTGCCTCTTTGCCAAGGCCAAGGCATACTGGTCATGCCTCCTTCTGCCTACTGGGGCAGGCTCAGGTTGTTCCTCCTCCAAGTCACGCTGTGCCTGTGCAGGCCTTGGCAATGGTGGGAAGCTGTTTGGCCCTGCCCCATGCTGTTCCTGCTGCAGCTGTTTTCATAGGATCATATTGTGTAGCATGGCACATACCATGACAATTTGCGTACATGTAGTTGGTGAGTACTGCAAGGCTCCACCAGATGTGCCCAGGCACCGGAACCATGACTTGAGCATCCCAAACACACACTCGATTACATTTTGTGTTTGTGCGTGTGCCTCATTATGGAGTTCTTGTTCAGGTGTGTGTGCATTTCTGATGGGTGTCATCAGCCACGGCTCCAGTGCGTATCCAGCATCCCCCCTAGGTAACCGTCAGGGATGTCCCTTTTGGCAAATGTCTGGTACAGCTGCATCAGATGCCAGATATGGGACTTGTGGTAGCTTCCAGGGCAGCCCTTGGCATCATACATGACCTGGCAGTTGATGGAGTTTAAGCCCTTGAGGTTGATGTAGGCCCTACCCCGCTCACCAGCTGGTGCTTTGATGTGTATGTGCGTGCAGTCAATTGCACCCACTACCTCAGGGTATTCCGCTATTTGCTGGAAGAGATGCATATTGATGGCCAATGCCTCATGGGAATTGGGGAAATAGACATGATCATCGACATGTGCTGACATGGCATTCAGGAACTGGTGCAGTACCCTGGATGCTGATGCCTGTGAAATCCCCATCATATCACCAGTTGGTCTCTGGAAGGTACCTGTTGGTAGTATTCTTAGGCCAACACATACCTTGGTTTCCACTGGGATGGGTTCCCCTCTGTTGGTTCTGTGTGTGAGGCATGGTCTGCACAGCTCAACAATTTGCTGCAGGAGGTCTCTGTCCACTCTATAGCGCTCCACTATCTCCAGCTCATGTAGCCCCTGGTAGGTTATCCTGGGTCTGTACACTCTTCTCCGTCTCCTCACTGTGGGTTGCTCAGCAGCATTCACAATGGCACCACCCTCAGCATCTTGCACATGTTGCCTTATAATAGCAATGGCAGCCCCTAACATTTTTTGTCTGAGTTAAGCTTTTTAAGTTTTCACTCTCTTTGTATACTGCAGTGTTGTAGTGTTTCTGAGAAAAACATGGGGAAATGTTGCTTGCAGAGTTATAAGTGCTGGGCTGGGCTGGGCTAGTGTACTGCCTGTGTAATTGGCTGATTCTGATTGATTTCACCTGGCAGCTCTGCTAGTTCTCCTTGGTTAACTTCCTACTACTTCTTTTCCTTCCTTTTCCCTTTCTGTTTGCACAGGGGGCAGCGATGCGCAAACAAGCACAAACACGCTCACACGAGTGCACACACACGCACACAGGCTTAGGCAGATGCACATCCACACACACAGGCTTAGACAGCCTTACACAGGCTTACACGGGTGCACACATGCGCACATAGGCTTAGACGGGTTTACAGGCATGCACACACGCGCACACAGTGTAAGCACCTTTGCAAGAAACTTTAGTGATATCCATGGTGTACACCTTCGGTTTCTGAGTTTCAGTTAAGACAACTGTAGACAAGCCTATTCCAGTCCTGAGTAACTCACAGCAAACACATGCCACTCTGCTCCAATAAGCTTACAGTCTTTCATACATACCCCCTCATGATGTCGCCTATCTTCTACTCTACTACTCCCCTAATCCTACACTTACACTCCAGGGACATGGCTCACATGGCAGGGAAAATTGGGATTCACTATCCTTATCCACATTTGCATAGGATTGCCTACTAATGCTTGGTTACATATCTCAAACTGAGCTTCCCCCCTTAGCAACCACTACTAAGTAGCCATGTTGTCTTCAGACTTCCATTCACCTGCATGGCAGAAGAATATTTTTAATAAGAATACCTATTTTTGGCTTTTTTTTTTATTTTATGGTTTTAATAGCGCCGCATGTTTGAGCAGCGCTGCGCTACGCTTAAATATCAGAGATAGGGGGAAAATTGATTTTTATTAATTTGCAACAGATAAAAATGCCAATGGCCTTATATTTGGCCATTGGCATGCTTCCTCAACTGGATGCATCCTTTATTTGGAGCTGTCATAGCTCCGTTTTGCTATTTGCAGAACAGTACTCCGTTACCAACGGAGTACATTTCTGCAAATAACTCTACTCTTCCACGGACAGGTTACTGTTTCCTGGATCGCACATTTACCTCATTTGCATAGCTTTCAGCAGCAAATTAGGTAATTTGCATAACATAACACTGTCCGTACAAGAGTAGTTTTAGAAGCTCTCATGCACGCCCCTGCCAGCTATTGCTGAATCGCTCGGCAGACATATTTCCTGTCTGGAGTCTTACTCTACTCTTAGACTCCGTGCAAGCCTTAGTGAATCTGGCCCAATGTTTATCCCCTGCCTTTTGGAAGTTTTTTTTTTTTTTTTTTTTTAATTTCTCTGAGAGCTCTGCCACATCTTTTTGAAAATGCCAAGGAATTCTACTACTTCATTTTGTGGTGTTTTTTGACTAACAGCAGCAGGGCACAATAGTGGAGCCTCTAAGGGCATTAAAACATGACTACAACAAGTGAATATTATTGCAACTGGTATTGCATTAGCTTCTGAATTAAGATGATTGGACTGTTTTGTTTTCAAGACAATAAGTTATACTTGAACATACAAGGTATTATTTTATGTTCTTGCAAGTTATTTTAGAACTGGGGTATGTAAGTTTTCTCTGTGATATATTTTATTTAAATTATAGTACACACGCACTGGCTGTGATACAATTTTTATTCTTGTTGTGCTGTGTTTTAATAACCCCATTTAAAGCCATCTTTTGTAGATTAATAACATAATATATTGATTTGTCAGGTTTAATGTTTGGTATATAATAGGTTATAATGGAAATTTTGAATGAATATGTATTAGAAGAGTTATTCCATCAAAAATGTCTTATTGATTTTGTTAAGTATGTCGCAAAATACAAATGCTAGTACTAAATCATGTTGCACACATTGATTGAGATTGCAAGATTTAATTATAATAATTGTGGAAAAATGAATACTCAGATGATTGTAGCTGAAGGAATGACTCTACTTTGCATACAATTTCAGAGTCTGTAAAAAATGGACAGAAGACATTATTCCTAGGATAGAAAAAAGTCAGTTATTAGAAAAAGACATTAAAATTATCTTTGTCAGTGGAAATTGAACAAGATATTAATCTAAATCATGATGTTGCTCATTCGCAGGATACTGATATTAAAAATAAATAAAACTTGCATGCCCCCCCACAAAGAACTGTTTCATATTGCCCTGGCTGAGTTTACTCAACACATAGATAATAAAGAAATCCCACTAGTTGTTAATGAGACTACTATCTTAAAAAGACAGGATAGTGAAAAGAAGGTGTCACATAAAACACAGTGAAAAATGAAATCAAGATTTACTATCATAAACATTTTAAACAGAAAAATGATTTTAGCAAAGGTACAAATATTTCTATCAGTGTAGAGAACGGACACACTTTAAGAAGTGGAAGAAGGGCGGTAATATGTTAGATCTAAATCGAAACAAGAACTGTGTAGTGAATAAGGAAGATATTATTTAAAAATGTGATAATGATGATGTGATCTCTGATTATAACTGTACTAGCAGCCACCCTTCACTTACTATTATAGACTCTCTGGATCTCAAATTTAATACAAATAATCTGTTATCTAAAGGGGATTTCCTGAAACAGTTTACTGATTCATACTGTTTAACTAGATTGCGCATAGGGGAAAACATTATTATCTCAGGCTTATAATGATGAATGGAAATATAAGACATTATAAAGCAGAACATTAGCTGGGGAAATGTGCTGTCTTCAATTAACTCAGTAAATAATGATTTTCGTGATCCTTCTATAAATAACCAAACATTACCATAAATATACTGAATGCAGAAAACACTTTTGGAATGAAATATTAATTCTTGGTGACTGCATAATTCAGAGAACTGCAAAAAAAAAATGTGTCATCTTAACAAAAGGCATGTTGCTGTGTTATTCCTTTCAGGTATGAAATTAAATGAAATATCAGAATTATTGAAGAAATTACTTCAGAGTAAAATTTATTATATTTTATGACATATAGGCACTAACAATCTGAGAGGTATTCCTTTGAATCATATGAATAATTCTTTGAAGATATTCTCTCAATAAATATGTCTATATATGTCTATATCTATAGTACGAGTATTACAGAAAGACATATATGTCTGAGTTTTTCAGACTGTAAGGGTATGTTTATTCTGAAATCTTGTAAGGAGTTGTGGAATGTAACATTCACTTGTTTGAGTTATTTATTTTTATTTCTACTATTAGGTTCCATTTTCTAATGTTTGCTTCACTGTGTTGAGTTCCAGACATTGACTTTCAAACAGAACCAGCTCAGAATGCCTTATACACAAGACAGAGGTCATCTCTAAGTCACATGTAAGAAACAAGATATAATGATAGCTTCCAAAGCCTTTCCATAAAGATATCCTATGATTTTCTAGTCATATATATTGCTTTTTTTCAGATTGCTGCAGATATTTATTTAAAAAAATAATACACTTGACTGTTTTCAATAATGGGTCAAATCATTACAGTATAAAGCAGTAGAATGCCATCATCTCACTGAGGTGGCTAGGTATGCACTTTAGAATTAGATGCACCTATAGAATATACTTTTTCTGATGTTGATAAATATGAATTAATCAAATGTTAAACTGTTCTCTACCATTTTCCCTACACCTATAATGATGGTGTAATTTTAATTATATCATGATTCATTCTATAATGGTAAATTACTTGTTTTTTCCATGCCTCATGATGTTACGTTTATTAATATTAAAGTATAGTGCCTTACTATAGTGCCAGATGTGACTTTTTGGAGAACATTTTGGAGAACTCTGGAAACCATTTTATGTAATTATGTTGCACAGTTTACAGTGAAAAATATATCTTGACAGAAGTAAGACAGACTACAAACAAGAATATTAGGCAGCTGCAGCTGTGGTGAGGCTTACTTTGCATCTTTAGGAGTCATACTTGCAGTTTTCACTGACTTTTGCTTGTGGAAAGGAAATACAGAAACAGCTTTTTTTTTTTTTTTACTAAGACAATATCACTAGAGCCAAAGAAGAAAAAGCAATGAGCATCCTGCTGAATGTGTTGATGGTCATAAATAATCTATTTGGAAATGTAATGAAGGATGCTTACACAACAAATTACTGCGCCCAGCTCTTTGAAATGATGAGTTTAACACTGCAATCTTTCCCCACTTTCCCTTACGTTGCGTGACACAGAGTCCAGTTATATCAGTAAGAGGTGGCAAGGCAATTGTTCTTCACTATATCCAGTGCACAATTTCTTTATACAAGAGAAAACATTAAGTTTATGAACTAATTGTTTCAATGATTTATATCTGCAATGAGTTGAGATTTGCTAATTTATTAGGAAACCTTTAAGATCAGACCCTTTGAATCAGCAAGACTTTTAAAACTACTAGTTTTCAATCATCAACCACAGAAAGGGAGTGGCACCTATTTTATATATCTATAGGCCCCTCAGAGGAGATTTGTGCTTTGCCTTCTGAGCAATCCGGCACCTAATTGTCCAGGCTTTCATGTATCTTCATAAATGAGAGTCTTAAAATAGCAGAGCAAGAGATCTAAAGCTGCTTCATCAGATCACTAAAACAAGGTGGAGAAAGAGTCATTAATCAGACTCTTCCTCACCTCTGGAATCGACTCTTCCTCTGGATAATGCAGTGTGATACAAAGTATTTCTTCAAATGGGACCTGCATAATCGGATGCTCATTCATGAATGCATCCTGAATGTAACTGGGATAGGCCTCTTCAAGAAGAGTGCAGTCTAGGGTGGGAATAGGCAAGGCATTACTGTAATAAGACTCAGCAGCCTTGAACTTCCTAAGAAATTTGGGATTACTTTGATCTAGACTGTCTCCTGAAAAGTAACACTTATTTTCCTTTTTCATTCCCTGGTTGCTTACTGTTTTCTGCAAGCAGTTCAGTTTCGTTCCCTGTCTATTCATTTCTTACATCAAGCAATTCTAAAATGTCTTCATATTAAGCTAAAAGAATGCATGCCTCTGCCATTTTCTTTTACTTACTAAACAGGGCCAAAGAAGCAGGGCTCAAGATGAGTTAGCATTGCATTAACTCTGTGGCATAGAGGAACACAGACCTGACTACAATCCAGATGATCCAGGTTTGACAAGATCTTTTCACTGGAAGAACCAAAAAAATTGAGGATGGAAGTGAGTACCATTTGCTGTCTCATCCATCATGGGGAACGATAGGTGGTGTATCCTTTGAATGAGTGACCCAGCCAGAGTGGTGAGGTATTGCAGTTAGTAGCCATTGGGCAAGTAGCATACATTGCATGTAAGCCAGGGTACGCTTTCCTAGTGGTTGTGCAGAAGCACACAGAAGGTAACCCCCTAAAATGCCATCAGCATACTTCTTTCCTGCCCTGGGTTCAGAAGGGAAAAGAGTTTGGAATGCACTCTAAACAGGATAATTATCTTTTCTACATAACCATCTATGATTAAGTTCTTATGTTGTCCTTTTGTGATTCATAGGTTTCTAGGTAAGTACTAAGCTAGTTGTCCTTGTGGACTATTTTAAACCTAAATAATTTCTCTTTTTGTGCTCAGTTTAACTTATCCCATTTGGTTTGAAATTGACCTTACCCATCCCATAGTTGATAATTATATATTACCCTAATGAAAATAACTGGATCATAGCATAGATAATTTAAGGGGACACAGTCATATGATAGGATCAAAGGATTATAGGATCATAGGAGGTTACTAGGCTAATGAGAGTAGGGCCCTTACAAGCCTAGTCAAGTTTTACCCTCATTTCTACAATCTACACCTATCACCCCTGTCCAAGAGGGATGTAGGTGGAACCCCTGGGGTAAACTGATGGTTACCCAACCAATCATCCAGACTGCTTTTGAAGAGGGTCCATAAGGTGCTCTGCTTGACATGAAGTGGGAGTCTGTTCCAAAGGTGTGGTAACCTCTGGGAGACAAATCTGTACCTCCATTAGGTTCTATTAATGTCACATACCAGGTTAAGGCCATTAGAGCAAGTAACCCCTGTACCATTTGACTTACATTTATGCAGCATTTCCAATAAAGCAGGGTCAAAGACTGCCTTATATGCAAGGCAGAGATCGCCTCTGAGCAGTCTATATGAAATAGAATAAACTGGCAGTGATTTCAGACAGTCATAGAACAGATGCTGAAGACCTTGAATTTTGATTTTCAGGAACCTTTATGGTCTCTCCAATTGCTGCAGGTGCTTGGAAAGGTACATACCAAAAGAGGCATTGTACTCAATTATTGACCTGGTAAGGGAAGCGTACAGGAAGGTTATAACTTCTTTTTTTCTGGAGGCAATGCCCTTACTTATGAGATGAGGAATATAGAATGCCCTTCTTACCACTGTGTAGACATGGTGATCAATAGTAAGGTTGCTGTCAACCTGTGTGTCCAGGTTTCTCACCACTGAATGCATACTTAGGGTGTAATTATTGATTTGGTAGTTAGCAGAAACATCTCTCTTACTGAAAGGCATGATAATACATTTATTTTGCATTGAGTTAAAGCCATGACTTTGGCACCAGTCATTTGTTTGTGTAAGAACCTCCAGTAAGATTTTGACATCATTTGGAGATTCTATGACCACTCCCAGTTTGCAGTCATCAGCAAACTTTGTCAGCCACAGACCTTTAGTTTTAGCTTGCACTTTGGAGAAATAGATTCCAAACAGTAGAGGTCCCAGGACTGATTCCTGTGGAACACCACTGGTTACAGGCTGTTGGAGGTGGAGTCCCTTATTTTGACTATATGGGTTCTATCAGTGAGCCAGTTAGTGACCCATCTAATGATATATGGGTTGAAGATGGGGTGAGTTTATTAATTATGCCTGAGTGGGGGATAGTGTCAAAAGCCTTAGCTATGTCTAGGTAGGCTGTGTGCAAAGATTTCCCCTCATCAAGGCCCTTGGTGACTCTCTCTCGAAGTCCACCAGATTTAACAGGCATGATCTCCCTTTGACAAATCCCAATTGAAAAAATCAAGTGTTTGTAGGTTACCAATGACTTTGTTGATAAGGTCCATGATGGTTCTCTCCATGGCCTTGCTGATAAGGCTAGTCAGGTTAATAGGTCTTTAGTTCCTGGGGTCAGTGGAAGCACCGCCTTTGTGCAATGGGATAATGGTGGCTTTTTTTTATTCAGCTGGGACAAAGCCAGTGCTTAGACTATGAATGAAAAGAGTCCCCAATGGAGTTGCCAATTCGTGTTTGAGCCTATTTAGGACACAGCCTATGATGTTATCAGGTCCCATGGATGCTGTGTTTTTAACCTTAGAGAGGGCATTCATGACCTGCTCTTTAGAGATACAGAGTAGAGGACAGATGGTAGGGATGTTTTGTTTTGGGTTAGTGTGGCAGAGAATGGGAGTGAAGTTTGCACAGAACCTGTCAGCTAATGGGTTAGCAATATCCACAGGCTCAGTATATGTGGTATCATTAACTATCAGCTTGGCACAAATCTGAGTCTTTCCTTTTAGGTTACAGATGTAACTAAATTATGCCTTATAGTTGTCCTTAGTTGAGGAAGCTAATTTGGATTCATATTTAGCTTTGGAGGACTTCACAAGGTGTCTTATCCTTATTTGCTTGTTTAAGCAGATGAGGGAGTGTTTCCAGTTTGGGACTTGCTCCCTCTTACTATTAGACAGCATTTTTTTCCTCTTATTGTAAAGCCTGTTAATGGCAGTTGTCCACAAGTCAGGTTTGCTCTTCCTTGAGGAGCTTGTTTTGGTATGGCTGCATCAATGCAGTTGTTCAGGTGTTTGTATAAAGCATTTGTATACAACTCAGCATAGTTGCGAGTTCCATCTGAGGGAGGAGGTGCAGCAAAGCTATTTATACCATACCATAAGAAGTTATAATCTGTTTTAGAGAAGTTTTTTAGTTTAGTTTGTGCTACAGGGGGGTCAGGTGTGATAGTAACTTCGAATGAGACTAATTTGTGGTCAGATCTCACCAGGGAAGACCTCACAATGGGGGTGCTAAAGTGATTCCCATATTGCTAAGCCCCAGATCCAGGATGTTGGCACCTCTTGGGAGGGTGTCAACAAGCTGGTCCAGGGCACTGGAGTTAATGAAGTCGAGGAACCTTTAGACAAGTGACTTTCCACATGAGTAATTTCTCCAGTCAATGAATGGCTAGTTAAAGTCACCCAAAACCATAGTTTTTGGATGTATCTTGATAGACTCTAGTAGAGCCAAATAGGCAGAGTGGATGTCCTGATTCATGGAGGGGGTCCTGTAGCTGGCAATGACTTGAACAAGTGTCCTACCAACAGTTAATTGCATCTAAAGTATCTACAGAGAATCATGCTGACTAACCTGGAGGTGTATTTATCTTTAATGAATACTGATACACCACTTCCTTTAGTTTTCACACCTTCAGTTTGTGGTCTGAACGTATGAAAGGAGGTGTTGCCTGATATGGCTGAAGTGCTCTCTGCAGCCTTGAACCAGGTCTCTGTGACTGCACAAAAGTCTACGTCTTCCAAGGTGAGGACTGCTTCCAGTGAATGCAATTTCATGTTAAGACTCCTACCATTTAGCAACAAAACCTTGAGGTTGTTCTTAGATGGAGTTCTTACATCAGGATTTTTGTCCTTGAGACACTTGCCTAAAAAAAGACTATGGGGTGGCAAAAGCCTTGGCCAGTAGCCAAAATCCCAAGAGTGACAGATGAAGGCCATCTCTGGCAAAACAGCAAGGTCTGTCGATCATGTCATCCCAGGCTGACAGATACTGTATCCCCTTAGAATGACACCAGAAACTAAGCCAATTATTGAAGTCAATCATATTCTGTTTGTATTGTGGCATCATCCTAGGTGAAGGTAAAATGCTGCTTAAGGCTAGGAACATACCAACCTGAGACACATAGTCCGAGAGCTCAATCATGTCTGTCTTCATATAGTCCAGAGAGGTACATCTCAAATTGTTCACACCAAAATGGACTATGACAGAGTCATAACAGTACCTGTTGTTGAGAGACTTGAGTGCATGTGTGATATGGTGGATCCTGGCACCTGACAGACAGCTGAACATGACCTTCTCCTTATCCAGCCTGGTGAGAGGGACATCTGTGTGTCTCATAATGTAATCACGTATGACTAATATGTTTGGTTTTGTGTTTTGCCTTAAGGGCTTGACAAGTGAGACACTGGTATACGAGCTATTATGTGTATTGTATTCTGCAGAGGCGTTATGTGTAGAATGCTTGTGTTTGTGTTTGGGAGGTCTCTGGTGTTTAGGTTTCTTTCTGGTGAGGACCTCCAGATATGTAGATATGTGGGATGTGGGTTTGAGTAGAGTAGGAGGTGAGGTGTGCATGCTGATGACCCGCTCATTGTCATATGTACTGACTAGTGTGTGAGACAGCATGCATTCAAGGTTCTATATATAATTGCATCTCTCACATGTTGAGTTTGTGTGGTCTAGGAAAAGAGGATTGTCGGTGAGCATAAGGCAGACACTGCACTGTCTCAGGATGCCTATGTCAACCAAGCTGGCTGGAGACAGAGTAGTGTCTGCCTTATGTTCACCACACTGCACTGTCTCAGGATGCCTATGTCAACCAAGATGGCTGGAGAAACTGTGGGAAACTGTACATCCATAGTGCTAAATGGTCAGGAAGAGAAGTCATACTTAGGAATGGCTAGTGGGTGAGAGGTGTGTTGGAACCTCTGAGACTAGGCTTAGCGCTCTACCGGACAGTAGAGCTGAGCCATGAAAAATCTCTGGATAGCACAAGCAAAGTGCTAAGGGAAAATTTAAAAAGCAAAATGTCTGCTGCTATAACCGCCAGCGGTAATTACCACTATGTGGCATGTTGGTGTGCTACACACAAGAAGTGCAGACGCTTGGCTTATATAAAACAAGAAATAATCCTTTTAACTCAAACTAGCAAATAAGGACAGAAATAACCCTTTTAACTCAAACTAAAAAATAAGGACACACTCTCTGCTCTCAAGTCCAATCAGCCCTGATTACATGGGAACCAGAAAGCACTCTACCCCCAAAAGGGTGCAGAAAGGCCTTCTCCAACAAGGATGACTTGAATTTGATACTCAGAGTTTACATAACAGACCCAGACACAGTAAGCCTTTGACTGAGTTATACTACAGCCGAACTAGTACAGTATGCAGTAAAATGTGGCCAAAAACAGTTACGACAATTCAAACAGACAGTAGAATGCAAATACTAGTTGGAAGCAATGGATGCATCAGATCTTTGAGTATTTCAGTGAAGAGCTGGTTTTAGTGCTCAAATGATGCAAGGCAGTCAAGATTCTGTAAGATTGAATCTAGCCAATGCTAATTGCAGAGGCATTTGAAATTTAAAGTGCTTAAAATCATAGTCATAACAGAAAAAAAGCAGTATAAAGCAGCAATTCAGCAGAACAATGTTCTCAATGTAATCAGGCTACTAACCAGCAGTAGCAAAAGAAGTGGTATAAATGTAATTGAACACTTTTAAGAACAGCACCGAAAGTGTGATAAGAGACCTTGGTACACAGGTGTACAGTAGTCTCTCCTTTGATAATTATATTGCCACAGTAGTCAGGAAATCCTTTATGTGGCACACCTCATCACAAAATGTTTCTCATGTTTAATTTTCTTGGGTGGCGAAAGCCAGGGTACCTTTTTGGCTAGGCTTATATAGGCTCTAGGGCCAATAGCCTTGTACCTACCTATGAGCCTAAGTATTAAAGTAGGAAAAGACACAGTAAAAGTAAAGTAAAACACAGTAAAAACAGCTGAATAGAGTACATTTTTTTTCTTCAAGGTTAAGAGCTAAGGGGGTGGGCCTTCCCAGATAGTTTCACTGTACTCAGTAAAAGGAGCTGATGCGATGGGAGTGGGAGGAATGTCCAATAATAAATTCATAATAAGAGGCAGGCAAGCCCAAAGCCACTAAGTTATAAAAACACAACAACAATAATGCAAGTGGGAGGGAAAATCAAATGCAGCCAGCCAGAGTAAGTGTTCACAAGTGAAACAGAAACAAGTTTAATACACAAACTTTGTAACACTAAGCAAAGAATTATTAAACATCACTGAAATAGTTATAGCAAAAGCAAAAAGTATACTTAAAAGCATTTAGGAGCTGCCTCTGTCTATTTGCAGCCCTGGGGTATGTTTTCTGTTTGCCATCCATAGATTCAAGTTGTGCTTGAATATGGACAGAAATGAACTTTGTTTTATGTGGATGGTGAGTCTTTGCCAAAACTGTTGTATCCTCTGCAAGATATACCTGTCCCTCCAAACCATTCTCTTGATGTTTCACAAGAGGTTTAGATCCCTGGATTGAGTATGTCTAATGCCATTTGACTTGTTGTGCAGTAACTCCATCAGTATATATATTAGTATTATCAGTTTCTCAAAAATAAGACAATTTTCTGAACTTCTTGTCAACATAGAACCTTATAATTGTGCTAAACCTTTGTTTTTCTTTACAGTTAAATTTTTATAGAGATAAAGATGAAGTATTTTCTAATATTGTCCTGCAAGTGACACCACTTTGTATTTTTAGCACAATAAACTGCACTGGCATGTTAATGACGTTCCTGTTTATATTTTGCAAGCTCCAGATAGTACAATCAAGGTCAGTTTCTATCTCTATGCTAGTTATTTTACTCAACATTTTTAACTGGATTTGAATATGCTGCTAGTTATGCAACCGCATATTAAAGGATTGCATTTGATGGGAAAGCTGTAAAATCAATATACTTTGCTAGTGTTTATGACAGAAATAAATATATGAAGTTATTCAGACTGATTAAAAGTCACAAAAACACTGGTGTATATTTAGTACACCACTCAGAGCAGTCAGATCATTCTATTAACTTATTTACAAAACAGTGCATGCTTTGAACACTAATTTTTATTATAAGTTAACTTCTGAGACAATTTTGAATTAAAAACAGGGCAAATAATGCAATGAGGTTACTATCCAGAATAAAGATTAAATTGTTAGATAGACATTTGCGTAAGCAGGGCATGCAGTGAGGGGGGTAAAGCAAATTGTGCAATTTATGCTCTGTTTTTTTCTTTTCTGAGCCTTAGGCAAACATTCTTTTAATATTCCACAGAATATTACAAATGATCGCTAGAGACTTACTTCCCTATTTCTGTTGTTTCTTTTCTTGAACTAGCATGCTGTATGCAATAAATTAATGCAAGTACTAAAATGTCTCAGGAAGATTGTTTTATTAACTAGCACTACAAGGAAATACAATTATCAGAATTAAAAACAATCATCATACAATTATTGACTTCATTCCTTTTTAACAGTTACAACATACAAACCATCAAAAGAAATGACTAATCAGGAAAGATGATTAAATGTAATTGTCTGTAAAATTACACCCTGTATGAGATAATAACTTCAAAAGTTAGACAATCTGTTGTTCGAGCTATGATTTAAAATTAGTTTAAAGTAAACCAAAAGTAATGTAGTTGAAATGTTCAGGTGGTCTTTCCTGTTCACTGTGTTGCTCAAATTAATGCCACTGAATTCTAAGGTAGAGAGATACTTCACAGAGCAACTGCTTAGAAAGCAAACTCTAAAAGCTATAAGGAATGTACAACTGATGGCTTTGTGTGCTTACACTGTCACTTTAAATTAAATTAATGAAAAATTACAGTGCTTATATTTAAACACTTTACAGTAAAAACATATAAAACTTAAGCAATAATGATATACATGGATACAACAGTTTAGCATAAAATAAACTAGGGGTTAAAGCCTTAAAAAAGGTAACTTTTACTGACACCCTTAATGCATGTTATTTAAAGGTTTATGAAAAAAGATTAAGATTTTACTAAATTGCTAAGTGTTATTAGTGATAGTGGAAGTATGACTTCATTGTATATTTGTTTTGGACAAAACAAACCAATACACTAGGATGTCTTTATAAGGTCAAAGGATTCCTTCTCCACAACATAAGGTATAAGACAAGTCACTTCAGCAGTGTATTTACTTCCATCACTCTTTTCCTCAGCACAGCAGGTCGCTGAAGAAAAGTGCATTATTGGCTTTAAGTGTATATCATAAACTTATTGAATTTGACCATTTTGTAATCTTTCATACAGCTGCATTTTATCCATAACTTAACCTTGACTCCAAAAATGCCCAGTAGTGGTCAACCCATGAACATGGCATATACTGAATTTGTGTTTGGATTTTCTGCTAGTTATCTCATATGCATCGAGAAATGCGCAAACAGGTATGGGAATGCATGTTGTTTAAGCTAGGTAAGCAAGCTTTGTAACAATCATCCCTTTAGCCTATAAGGTCCATCTCAAACAACCATGCATTTAATTATACCTTAAAAGAGCATTTCAGCAGACAATGGGAATGAAGCTGTAATGCAAAATAAACCTTACACAGTGTTGTTTTTATATCTGCTAAGTAAGCACATTTAGTTTGATTGTACAATTCACAGTTTGTTATTGGGATGTATTGGCTTAGTTAGTTTTAAATGTCTTAGTTGTATCTATTTATACAGTTGATAATATATCTTACATGTATATATATATATATATATATATATATATATATATATATATATATATATATATACAGTATATTTGTGTTGAAATTTCTGCTTTATATACATCTGGAAATTTCACCAAAGGATTCCATCAAAAATGAGATCTTCTCAGTTGGAAATTACTTGTCAATACATGAAGACAAAAACAAACAAGCAAATAAAAATAATAATAAATTAAATATTTAAGAATGTCTAAATATTAGTGATGGTGCCAGATATCTTAAGTTTGACAAACTAATGAGTTTCACAAGATCAGAATCAAATCATAGAATAAATGTTTACCTGTCAATTCTAACTCTTTTTCAGGGAACCACTAACAACCCTCTCGAGTCACACAGATTGTGTGAGTCAACTGACAGGGAAACTACAATTTCTTTAGGTTGGTGGGACCCATGTCATGATGATGTTGCCTTTTGATATATTAATATCATTCATCTCCAAACCAGTAGCAGCATAAGCAGAGTCCTGAGCACAAATATCACAAGATCATGATGTGTGGGTGAAGAGAAGTATCAGTCAATAATATAGATGCAGGATTCTGTACCCACAGATGCACTCAATGTTGTCATCAGCAATACCCAGGTAGAGGGTGCTGATATAGTCCAAATGAAGAGAACAGTGCTTACATTATTATTATGATGTTCTCTAATGGAAGACGTGATGAGACCTAGGTAATGTTCTTAAGAGGAAAATGTGAAAATATAATAAGTGCTTTTACACCCTTGATATTAATTTCTATTTCTACCATATGTAATTATAGAGGAAATACCTACATGAGTGGGAAGCCTTAAGATTAGAAATAGTAGTGTCCTTCATTTTGACTGGACTAAGTCTTGGACAACTATCTCTTGCATACTTAAGAATGATATCCATGCTGATGTCTAAAGAACTAAGACATAGCATGCATTCTTAGTCAAGGAGATTTATAATTTGGTATCATCGCCTGAAGGATATGGAGCATAACTTCAATTGTCTGCCATGATTTAATAACTTCCATCCCCAATGGCTTGCCAGAAAAATTCAATTTTAATGAGGAAAAGACCAAAACTATGAGGCAAAAATCTAGATGGTCTACAAAGATCCAGATAGTTGAGAGGTATGAGAGTGTGCCAAGATTTAAAGAGGGACAATGCAGAAATACAAGAAAAAATAGGCATGTTTCTATTTTTTAACACCTGAAAAATGTACCTGATTTTTTTGAATTTGCATCAGTCTTCTGCTGCATATTCAAACAGAAAATTCTGGCCACTTAGTGGTACTTCAGCAGCCAGACTTTTTCTACTGGTATATGCTCAATTTACAATGTGCACGATGGATGGGCTATCCAATCAGCATGCACATTTTTGAATGGCAATGACCTGTTATTGTATAATTATGTGAGATTTATGGCTGGTCAGTGAAAAAAGTATTATCAAATTTAAATTTGTGATGAGGTAGGTTGGACTGTGCAAAATGCTGCAATGTTATAAAGTTCAGATCTACAGGCTCTAAATTTCACCAGGAAGATATTGATAACTTGCATTCCATTACTTTTGAATTATATCTATTCACGTAGATTTATATTTATTTATAAGTGTAAATATGGAGTGAATCCAGTAATCAAGTGCAATCTTTCCCAAACATCTATTAACCTTATTTTAGTATGACTCATTAACAGTCTTTTAATAGTCTCATATCAACACTAAAATTAATAAAATAGCTCCCCTTGTTTCTGATGTTGAAGGATGACCTATTTTTTTAACTCTTTAGATGACTTGGCTCTATTAGGTTCATAGGTTCACAGGTAAGTACTAGGCTATCTGCCCAAGGGCATTTATAAGCCTAGCCAGAATGCATTGGCTTTTGCCACCCCCTTAGATTAGTTGAAAAACATTTGCTACTTTTGTACATTAAAAAGGTCACTCGTAAATTATTTGTAATTCATTGAATATAAACTTCAGTTTTTTAAATGTTTTCTTCATATTTGTTATTTTCTTTGTGGGAAATCTATTGGATAAAACATGCTATATATTAGTATTCACAAATATCTAAGCAGAGGTATTCATTACTCTCCACATACAGGAGTGGGATATAATGTGAGAAGTCTATTGTATTTCTCAAGGAGATTGCTCTTGTGATGGTCCTCACGCAAATACTTGATATAAAATCTGTTCATGGGGAAGAAAAAATATTTTTGATTATATTTCTAAGATTCCTAATATAGTGACACATTTTAGTAGCAACCCAGAAAATGTAATTACATAATTATTTTTATTTCCTCCCAAGTAAAATACATCAAATGTATCTACATTTGAAAGTACTGCTATTATTTTCTGCATTCTTACATTTCAGAAAGGTAGCTTGTACTATAAAAGCATATTCTGGATTGTTCTTGATGTTTCCAATTTTGAAGTATCTCCAGTTTTGGTACACAAACCTTTTAGCTTCCATAAATTGCTGTTATAATACAATTAAAGGAGAACCGCACCCACAGAATCAAAAAACATGTTTATTTCATCATGATTTGGTGTTTCCTACATTTTAACACCACTCTGGGACTATTCACATGTTTTCAGATATTTGTATAATTAATTTCTGAGTCTGACCACATGGGGTCTGGCATCTTGAAATAATTCTGATTGTTTACTCTGCCTCTAGGTATCCCACAATGCAGTGCTTGTCTGTAAAAAATTACATCATTCAGGCCCCTTTCTTCCTAAAGCTCCTGTCACTGCATTGATTTTAAATGCATACACTGCTGCCATTCAGTCAGTTAGTTTTAAGTAACATTTCTTGCCATTCAATGACTACATACAATACAAACCGTACAAATGCCACAAAACAGACTTTCAAAGTGCTTTTTTACTGCTGCTTCTTTTTAGAATAGCTAAGTTGCAGTTTTTTTGTGAAGCCTGAATTGTACTTGTTTGACTCATCTCCTATCCCCCTTCATACTTAACTTCCCTAGCTGTCAAAGTGTTATGGGTAATTTGAGCTGTTACCTGCTGTTATTGACAGCTCACAGCAGGAGATTTGACTCATGTCCTTGTTCTAGCCTTTACTTTCTGTATGGGTAGGGGAAGGAACTGGGAGCCGTGACATCACAGCATGGGTGGGTTTTTAGGGCAGTCAAGGTGATGTTAGTTTGAGGAGGGAATTGACCAGAAAACTTCTTGTATTCGTTGACCTTGATGATATCAATGAATTGGAGAGAGCAGCAAGCTTTTCCAGGGTGGAATAAAAGTTTTTTGAAAGTGAAACTACCACAGTACAGTAAGGTACTGTTTTAATGGAGAAAAACAGTCAATTAAAAATATTTTAAATGCTGTATTGTTGTTTATTCATAGCAGGGACAGTAAATAGGGAGAATAAGGACAGAGAAGTTGAGCATGTAATAGTAGAATCCTATTGTTGTCCTTTAAATAATAATGTTATGTGGTGGGATGCTTTACATTTGTTATTGTCTAGCTCAGCAATGTGCAAGTTATTTGGTATACATTTCTTCTAGAAAACATACTCTGTTTAAAACATAAAAAGCCTTGAAGAAAATTTCCAGGGTTTGTGTTGCACACTGAGCATTCTGGCAAATATAGTAATGTAATGCATATTGAACCCTATTAAACTAATTGTATAATGATATCTCCAAATATAAAAACATACAGCTGTTTTTAATAATTTATGTTGGTAGACATACAGAAATATATTTCCACTTAGAAAAATTCTCCAAATAGACTACCATAGGTTCATAGGTTAGTACTAGGCTAAGTGCCCTTGTTGGCCATTTTAAGCCTAGCCAATTGCCCCATGTGCGAATCAAACCCTGCACCTTGTGTCTATAAGGTAAACACCTTAACCATTATGCCAACCTCCCACCCCAATTCCACCCAAAAATAGGAATTCAACAGGAAATGGAAGCCCTGCATTTAGAAATTCTAATTATTCTGCAGTGGTGTTACAATAGTCATAAAAGTCTAAAATGGTACAAGAAGCCATATTTTTGCATGTCACTGGAGAAGAAGCCCTGAAGCTGTTTAATACCTTTATTTTTATTGAAGATGAGAAAGAGAAAATAGTAACACTTGGAGAAGAGCTCAGAAATTATAAGGAAGCCAAGAAAACTGTAACTTATTCACTATTTGTTCATGATAACAGAATAGGGTCCAAAAGACACTATTTATTTTACTTATATCTGATAGCCAAGAAAGAACATGAATCAGTACTGATGAGTCTCAGTATCATAATAGGAACATACATAATCAAGAGAGTACAATGTAAGTTCATAAGATTCTAACATTGTAAAATTAGTTCACTAAGTAATTACCTTGTCACATGAACAGATAATATGCATAGTTTTGTGACACTGCTCACCCCCTCACCTCTATACTTCTAATATAAACCTTTCAATAGCCCCATACATATATATATATATATATATATATATATATATATATATATATGGGTCTACTTTCATTGACCGAAGCGCCACTATACCGACACCCGGAAGACCGAGACGGAACGACCGAACAGGTAGGTTACCGAAAACGCGATATCCCGACGGCTGTGAGACCGACAACGGCAGCGTGTGAGCGCGATACGGTAAGTGTGCGAAAGTGACAGATGTAGTATTGGGGAGCGGACAGGTAAGTGTACGATACTGAGGGATTTTAGGATAGTGTGTGGAAAATGTGAGTGTGCGGTGGTGTCGGACTAAGGGTTCCGGTGAGGTAAGTGTGTGGAAGTGACGTAGAGCTGTGTAGGGTAGTGTTAAGTGTGTTAGGGTTAGAATGCGCGTGGAGTGAGTGTGCAATAGTGATGGGCTGAATGTTTTAGGGTGTGTTAAGTGAGTTAGGGTTAGGGTGCAGGTAGGGTGAGTGTGCGATAGTGACGGTGTTGGGGTTTAGGGGTGTGTTAAGTGAGTTAGGGTTAGGGTGCGGGTTGGGTAAGTGTGCGGTAGTGTCGGACGTTAGGGTTAGGGTTTAGGTTAAGGTTAGTGGATATGTTGTTGTGTGCAATGTGTATTTGGCGTTTTTTGTGTCGGTGTTTTGGTGTTCGGTATGTTGAGTTGTCGGTGTGGTGTGTTGTCGGTTGTTTGGGGTGGGGAAAATGTGTGTCGGTGATTCGTACGTTCGGTCTATGAAAGTAGACCCATATATATATATAAAATTGTTTTTGGAACCTGCTTTACACCCCACCTCTTAACTACAATATCAATATTTTGACCTAATCACATAATCTAGTATCGTTTTGACAAACTCAGAAATGTACCTTTCCATATGTTCAGTTTTCAACATCTATTACTACATAAGTATCTTTTATACTGAAATAGTTGGCTTTATTTTAAATGCAATTTATTTTAATGCAATCTAATTAGCAAATGAAAAGAAACTTGTTTATGTATATTTCTGAGTGTCCATTTAAAAATGTTTGCAATATGCTGAAGTTCTTTTTCACAGTCCTCTAGTGAAAGAGAAGTATGTGACAAAACCCAGTTAGGCATACCTGGTAAACAAAATCAAAATAAATACATTGATAAATGATGGTAATTAATATAGTCTAGGGATGATTAACATACACTGAAAAAGATACAGACTTACAAGAAACGTAGTTAAATAACTAGATTATGTACAATAAAGCAAATAGTAATATAAAATCAGTGCATATTTACCAAACAAAAGGGGCAGGAAGTGAAGATAGGAAGGAGAAGAGGAATTCCAAGATAATAACAAGACTAGTTTGTCAGGGTAGAGTAGAAGACAAAAAGGGTATCAGTACATGCATACATACATGCATACATATATACAAATGTTTCAAGCATGGGCATTAATGCCCTTCTAGTTTGCCAATATACCAAACACTTGTTCCCATAATGAATGTCCAGGCTGTTCTTAAAAAATCTAAACTAGTACTTGCTTTAATGTGATTTGGTAGTCTATTCCAAGCATCAGCTACTCTGTCAGAGAACCAGTTAGTACACTTCTCATTCCTATAGAATCTTCTACATAGGTCATCTGATGATTCTCTAGTACTTTTTAATAGCCCCAAACATTCCCAGAGGTAGTAGTCACTAAATGCCCTATATACCTGAATAAGATCTCCTCTTAAATATCTGTAAGAGACATTGCACAAGTTCAGTTATTTTAGTCTTTCATAATAACTTAAATTTTCACATCCATGGATGCCCTTGATATATTTCTACTGTACTCTTTCCATTTTATTCATGCTTGTTTTCCTATAGGATTTCCATATTGTTATTCCATACTCAAGTTTGGGTTTAATGTAACTAACAATCAATGACTTCATTATGTTTGATTTCCTAGACTTTATAAATCTTTTTATACAACCTATAGTTCTAGAACTATCATTAGCCAATTGTTGATGTGATTAGAAAAACTCATAGCTGAATCTACCCATACACCCAGATCCTTAAATGAGTCTACAGTTTCAATCACTGTGTGCTGTATTAAATATTCACCTACAGTTTATGTCTCCCAAATCTCATATGCTTAGTCTTTCACGTATTTATCAACATTTTATTCTTCTTTTCCAAAATGGTCAATTTAGTCAAATTATTTTACAAACATGCCTTATCTGTAACACTTGTAACCAGTTTACCCAATTTCAGGTCATCAGCATATAGACTATCGAACACCTTAGATGGGAAAAATACAATCTAAAGATGTAAAGGCCTAGGACAGAGCCCTGTGGGACACCTTGACTGTAACCAAGGATTTCACCTGTCCATTTGGTGTGTGAGACTTGCCATGTTCTATTTGTAAGCCATGCAGCTATCCATCTTATCAACAGTACATCAATACCTAGTTGTACTAATTTGTTGATCAGTGTTTTGTGTATGACCCTGTCAAATGCTGAAGTTAAATCTACATAAATCACATCACAGCACCATTTTTCATTCATAACTGTTATTATATTGTTATAGAACATCATGTTACAGGTGGTAATAGATTTATTTTCAACATATGCATGATGATATATGGTTTCAAGTCCCAACCTATCCAGTTCTGACAATAACTTATCCAGTATTACCTTCCCCATTATTTTTCCACAACATGAAAGTAGACTTAAGGGTCTATATGATTCTGGGTTTGTCCTACTCCCCTTTCCCTTAAAGACAGGTTTAATAAGTGCATGTCTCCAATTTTGAGGAATCTTCCCATATTTATATGACCTAGTGAATAATAGATTTAATGGTAGTGTAAGTTCTTGCTGAAGTGTTCTCAGGACATTGTTACTTATTCCGTCTCCTCACTATGCTTTGTTTGGATCCAGTTTGCACAGTTCTTTTTCAATATAATCTAATTTGATTCCAGTATCTGGCATTACCTGGATGTCACTAGGACAACTTACCACCCCTTTTGTGGAGCCAAACTGTTTTGCATAATATTTTGTAAATATATCTATAATACGTTCTATCTGAGAATAAATTTTAGAATTTGCACACAGTTTATCAATTTGTGTATCTTTACTCCTTTCACATCTTATTTATTTATAAAAAGCAAAATAACTGTTCACACCGCTGGAAAAGGGTTCATGGATTAGAAAGCACTGCCACGCGTTGCACAAATGTATATAAATAGTCACAATTTATTAAAACTTGTTAAAAAAACAAAAACAAAAAAGGTTAAGCGCTTTCATCAATTGCATTGACTTCATCAGAACATCTCAGCAACTTCTCCTAATGGTTTATAAATACTATACAATTAACACTTCAATTAAGCAATTGCTGGCAGTGTTTACCTCCTTAAAGTCACAGATACCATAACATTCATACATATAAAATCTTACCTAACATAACTAATATTGCTATAACAATAAATATGCTGAAAATTACATTTAAAATACCATACAATAATAATTAATAGACTTTTCTCCATCTCACCCTTTGCCTTCTAAAATAGCCTTTACTAATATAGCATCATTTAAACCAGGGTGGGTAGTGATGTTCAACAAAATCTGCCATTTGGACTCCCTCTCATTCAATTTCCTAGTAATGTTGTCACCTCTAGGGTTTCCCTTAATTTGTTCTATAATGGCAAACTTAAATTCTTTACATCTTTGGCTGTTTGATAGATGTCTGTACAAAGCATTAGTGTCATCCCTTTTCTTTATACAATATGTGCGGTCATATATTCTATTTCTAAGGCATCTGTCTGTTTTCCCCACATAATAGCAGGGACATGTGGTGCACTTAGCTAAATAAACCACATGTTGGTACGACAATTACCATTTTGAAAATATACCATAGTCTGATTTATATTCCCTAATTTCATCTTCGTAGTTTCCATAATGGCCCAACATTGATTACAATTACCACATTTATGTGTACCTCTCCCCATGCTTTTCAGTGTAGTAGACCATTTCCTCATTTCAAACAACCTTTTAAGACTAAAACCTGTTTTGTATACAAAGGAAGGCTGTTCACCCAATAACTTATAAATGTTATCATCAGATTTTTAAATATTCCAGTTGTTACCAATAATATTTCTAACTTCCTTATCAAAATGTCCATATTTTATAATGCAAGACCGATTATAAGCACTGTTGGAATCATTAGATTGATTTGCTTTATTGAGTGAACTTCCCTTACCACTGCCTAGTGTCGGCTTGTATTTTTTACCCCATTCAGACCTAACATAACTAATGGTGTCATTTATTAGGGATCTGGGATAACCCCTGTTTAAAAACATGTTCCCTATAAAGTTAAGTTCCGCCTCCATCTCAGCTAGTTCGGAGGTCATCCTAGCTGCCATTATACACTGCCCCTTAATAATACTTGCTTTTTGTTTGTAGGGGTGACAACTTGAATATTCTAAATAGCTGTTGCTAAAGGTGTTTTTTCTATGAATTTTAGAGGCAAAGTGACCATTGTCTATGTAAACATAGGTATCTAAATATGAAATCCCATTACTATTAAAATTATAAGTGAATTTTAAATATTCTGTAGTTCCATTTATGAAATCAATAAACTGATTTAACTCATCCTTAGAACCTGTCCACAGCATAAAAATGTCGTCCAAAAATCGTACATAACTTTTTATATATGAACTCCATTTGCCTTGTAAAACATATTGTTCCTCCCAATTTAATAAAACTAGATTTGCGAACATGGGTACACATGCTGCCCCCATTGCAACACCATTTTTCTGTCTGTAATATTTTCCTTCATAAAAAAATGAAGTTGTTCTTTAATACAACCTCCATAAAATCCAATATTAATTGGATTTTATCCCAATGGAGTCCACAATAGTTTTGCATGCTGTTATCAAATCTACTGATACAGTCTTCTTCCGGGATGCATGAAAATAAGTCAGTTACATCAATGGTAACAAATATAATTTCATTGCTAAATATATCCTGAGTCAACCTGGACAAAAAATCCCAGGAGTCAATGATAATATGGTTTATTTTGCTGTATATATTTTTAACCATCTATCTATCACCTGACCAAAACGGAAGGTTTTAGACTTATTCCCTATAAAAAGGTTTCCTATTATGCTCAATATCTTTATATACATGTTCTTCAACTGTTTCTTGATCTTGTCTAACACTATGCTTAATCTGTTTGTAGAGCTCCATCACAGGAGTTATGTCATACTGTAGGAAATTAACTTGAATTAACAATTTAAAGTACAAGGATTAAGTATGGAGAGTTAAGCAATATGATCAGTCTGTACAGTGACATTTTACCTTAACAGTTATATGATTTTTAACTTTTTTATTATTTTTTTTAAATAAACCTGTAAAAAAACTCATACAAAGAAAAATATAAGAAAAAACATATCTATTTATAAGGTCCATAACAAAAATTCAATAGAATAAACCAAACCATTAGAACTTATCTAGTAAATCACTTCATTTTTAACCAAGACCTATACTGATGAGTAATATTAGATGTTCTCATTTTTATAGCTGATAGCTCTTTTTCACAAACATTTTAACCAAGGCCTATATTGATGAGTAATATTAGATGTTCTCATTTTTATAGCTGATAGCTCTTTTTCACAAACATTTTTAGTCAAACAAATGAAGTCAGTAAAAGACAAAGAAGTTTTACATTTCCAATTCTTTGTGACTACTTTCCTTGCTTTGGCTAAAATGGATCAAATAAGAGGCACTTGTAATTTAGGGATATAATCTGGAATTGGAGCATTAAATAAGATCAAAGAGTTGTGATACAATTATCTTACAATTATTTTGCTTGAGCAGAATTTTTAAATTCAGTCCAAAAATGTGTTAACATTTTACACTGTATTGTCATATGAAGCCACTCCATATCAGAGACTTCATTACATCTCCAGCAATTATTTTTTTTTCAGATTTATATATTAATGTAACTTTATGTGGACTTAAGAATATATATGAGGATATTTCCAGGTATAAAGTTTCCAATAAAGAGAAGATGTAGGTTTCCCTGCAAATTATGGAATTAAAATTTTATCTTTATCAGAATAAAACATCCTCTTTAATTTTTGATGAGTAGTTCCAAAATGACAAATCTGAAGACATGAACTCTATATAATTTTGTAAATTAATGATACATAAGCCCCGGGATTCATGAACCTTGCGCCAGGCGCCAGCATAGCGTCGGCGTTATAACGCCAAATATGGCTGCTTAGCGATTCAGGTATGAATGAATTCCACGTGCACTACCGGCATGCGCCGGACCGTCCCCGCCCCCGGCGTAGGTATGCAAAACACACTGTGTGCGGTATTGCACCATGCAAATGAGGGCAAATAGCGATCCACGAAGTGGCGCAGGCGTAAGCGTAAGAACGGCAATGTAAACCAAAAAGCGGTTTACATTTACCCAAACATACCGGAGGAGTAACGGAAGGCTGTCAAAGTCAGGTATCATATAGGTGCAATATGCCAATGTGGAAAGGCACCGAGAATGTCCAAAGAAAATATGCACAAAATGTAAAAAATGACATAAATGGCACGTACGTAGAAACAACAGCAGACGCGCGGGATGTGTGCACAGAAGTTGTAAAGCAATGAAATAATATGATAATGTCCGAAAAGAGCATTAGAACACAAATCAGCTGCACAGCCACCACACACCATAGTATGTATGTAAAGCTGCAACCCCAGCGCAATGGTTGTCAAGGAGTGGAGGCGGTGTCCGGCGCCATAACCAGGTATTAGTAGTCAATTCCATGCAAATGAGGCAGATAATAGTGAATCGCAAAAACGGCGCCAGCGTAAGGATGGAGCAAATGGCGTAGCGGTACTACACCGAGGAGTGGCCTACACGAGATACATGTCAACCACACAGGGGTGTGCCACTGTAGGAGGAAGGATATTGGAGGACAGCAAATCTGGGCTGTACAATGCACATTACAGCATCATGACTGGCGTGTTAGGAAATAGATGCACTGACAGTACAGAATGCGCGTACAAATGCATGTGCACGAGGACGACTACGTTCCCGAAACCAGTCATGTGACGGCCTCACCGGCAACAACCAGGGATATAGGAAGGTAATGCGGAGAATACGAGGAAATGCGGAAGCAGTGTAAATGTATCCGTAACGAGCAATTAACACCAATCAATGCAGGAAGGGCAAACGCCGGCAGCTGATAAGTCTGCATGCAGACTCCTGCAGAACGGGAAAGGGTAGGCATATGAGAGCAAAGATAATAGGGGATGTAGTAGAAATGCAAAGAGCAAAGAACCGAAATAGCACAGCCAAGTACAGAGGTAGCATAACTGCGGCCGCAGATAAAATGCATCATATGCCATGTGCGTGCAGGATGCAGTAATGTAAGATGCCAGGCGAAGGCAATGCAGGCAACTGTAATGTAACACTACAGGCAGTACCGTTGCAGCTGCAAGCGTAAAACCACGGAAATAATCCATGGATAGGCCTAGACCTAGCCACCCAATGACATCACCGGGTATACAGCACAACAGTAATAAATGTGAATGCACAACACACAGCGATTTCCCAAACGCCGCACCGTAGGGTGTAAACAGACGGGGAACTTTTAACATGTATATGCTGGGTGCCGCCATGGCCGTGATGCATAGGTATGTGGCAGAGACAGACGGAGTTGCGGAGGGTGGTGCCGACAACTACCGTAGGCCTCACAGGAGAAGGAGAGTGTTCAGACCAAGGGTGACCTACCAGGGGCTACGAGACCTGGAGATAGTAGAGCGCTACAAGGTGGACAGGGACACGTTACAGCAAATAGTGGAGCTGTGCCGGCCGCCTGAGAACAAGAGACAACAGAGGGGAGCCCATCCCAGTGGACACAAAGGTATGTGTGAGCTTGCGAATACTGGCTACAGGTACCTTTCAAAGGCCCACCGGGGACATAATGGGCATCTCACAGGCATCAGCATCCAGGGTACTACACCAGTTCCTGGATGCCATGTTACCACATGCCCATGAGCACATAAAGTTCCCCACATCTCAGGAGGAGTTGGCTAGCAATATGCGCCGCTTCCACCGTGTGGCACAATACCCAGAGGTCCTGGGTGCGATAGACTGTACGCACATAGAAATCAAGTCACCACCTGGGGAGCAGGGTAGACGCTACATAAACCGCAAGGGATACCCCTCCATCAATTGCCAGGTCGTGTGCAATGCGCAGGGCATTATCATGGATGTGTGTGCTGGCAGCCCTGGAAGCTACCACGACTCCCATATCTGGCATGCCTCACAGCTGTATCAGGTATTCGCCAGTGGGGACATCACACAAGGTCACCTTGTGGGGATGCTGGCTACGCACTGGAGCCGTGGTTGATGACACCCATCAGAAATGCACACACACACATGCAAGAACGCCATAATGAGGCACACGCACAAACGAGAATAATCATAGGGCGTGTGTTCGGGATCTTGAAATCACGGTTCCGGTGCTTGGATACATCCGGTGGAGCCTTGCAGTACTCTCCAGGCACAAGTGCCCACATAGTCATAGTATGTTGTATGCTACACAATATGATTCTGCGGAAACAGCTGCTGCAGGGACATAATGCCGGAGGGCCACCAAGCCCGCCACAACTGCCAGGGCAAGCACAGGCACAGGGCGCGGCGCCACGGACACACTGAGCCAGCCCCAGTAGGTAGACAGAGGCGTACCCAATATGCCTACGCCCTGGCAAGAGGGAACGCATAGCACATACTTTGACAGTGTAGGCCCCATGGACTGACACCTCCTGACCTGCACACACAGTAAAATGGACGCCACACAAACATGTCCGCCCGTAATGTGTACCGTATGTGCGGACGTATGTGTGACTCCAACAAAGGCACCGCCCAAACACTGCACACCCAATAGCCAGCAGAGCATGGAACGCCAACACCTCAATGCACGCCGGTTCAACAGCACACGGCGTAGCCATATGCTGCCACTATCGCCGCAAGTCGACCACACATGTACGCATGTGCATACACAGATACGGAAATACATATCAGTACACATGTAGAAATATATATGCGCATACACAGATAGAAAGGACAACAGGGTAATATGGAACCCAGGGATGCAAGTTCACAGATAAGTAAGATGCGAAATCACCACATATTAAACATAGTGACCGACAACCCGATCATCCTGGAGGGTGGGCAGGGCAGGTAACGCCAGCCATGGAAATGTTAACCTGCAGCAATACATATCCGCGTGTCGGGATGGTCACCGGTCCACGGTACAGTAACGGGATATGTGTAGGGTCACCACCTGTCCCACGTTGTGAGGGACAGTCCACCTTTGGGCAGTTGTGTCCTGCAACAACAATGACAAAATGGCAAATGTCCTGAGATTGTAGGACAAAACCATTTCCCATAATTACTTTATTAGTTGCAGAAAACAGTTATTTTGTAGAAGAAACATCTAAATATGATAATAAACAGAATAAGCAACTGTAATGCTACAGCTTTGTATTCCGTCAAAAAAGTGAATCGCTGTCCTTTGTACTGGCCGTGGGTATGTGTTGGCATGCAAAACCTGACGTACCTACTAAAAATGTCCCACCTTGGCCATTTGAAAAGGTGGCAACCCTACATATGTGCGTGTCATATCCATAGGACATGAGTGCGGAGATACACGCCGCCACTGGCGGCCAACGTAGGTATTGTGTCCAACCGTCGGTGCGAAAGCGGAAAGCATACCAGTGAAGTGTACGACATTATGAGGAACGTACCTCATCTGGGGTGTAAAACAGTGCATGTTCCTCGCAGTTCCTCCAAGTTCCACATTGAAAATGTCTCTCAAACAACCATTGTTAGGAATGTATATAAATGACATCCTGGTAAATAGAATGTACTCATAGTAAGTTAGTAAAGGTTCTTCACTGTAAGTAAATCAGCATATCATAATCAACCTATGACCTACTTAGCTGAAGTTGTCACTATGCCATTACTATGTGTTCCACATTATGCCCATGTGTTTCACATTACTACTGTGTGTGTTCCCCACCGGAAATAGAAGGTTGACAGCCATGGCGGCAATATGTGTATGTGTGAGGTGAGGTTGTCGTGTGTTCCGCTGTGTGTGTGTAATGTGTGTGCCAGTGTAAACTGTGTATGAAGGTGACATGTCACAGCGGAGTGTAATAACAGGCGTAGGCATACAGTACAGGAACCATAGGCGTATGTACAGCAGTACCCACAAAGTAGTACTGACATCTCCTCAGTGGCTATGCGTGGCGGCGTAAAATGATGCAAAGCGCAAATGTCCCAAAGTGTACCACAGGGCCATAGCAAACAGGAGATGCAAAGGACGCATGTACAAACCACGACCGTAGGTATGGCGGCCATAACGTACACTCCACACGGTCCGTCGGCAACGTTACACAGCATCAGGCATGTACGGCGAAAATACGAATGTGCCATCCTGGCACCGATCGTGAACAGTCACGGTCCGGTAAATACCGCGGTGTGTTCCACGACCGTGACGTAAGCAAGCGGCACACGAATAGGAGGCTACCGGTAGCATACAGTCCGCCCCAAGTATAGGACCACAATCACCGTAACTATCAGCGACAAAATGCCAATGGATGGTAGGCACGGACGAACATCCGCAGATATATAACCGATGTGAAGGAGGAATACGTGCAGGAAGCACACATGCAGGCGATACCGACAGCAGACGACATCAACAAAACAAACATACCCGGAACAACACACAGGTAACCCGCAGCTCCCCAAGCACGGATGGAGCACACACACAAGCATATCTGGTATGTATAAATGCAAGACTCACACCCCGTACCCGTCACCCACATCCGCAGATATACCCCATTGCACATATCAAAGGGATAACAGCTAAAACCGTAGCAAACACATACAGGCAGTGAATGACAGCGGCATACCCACAACAAGCTCCTGGGAAACACTAGCAGCGGCTCATGCATCCATGCATTCGCTATGTACAGGAAAATAACAGCCATGTAACACATTTGAATGCACAACGCCATCGACAGGCGCCGCCAGGACACGGGGACCCACATGTCGAACACAATACCATACCCAACACACACAATCCACGGCTAACACCACAGCGAAATGTACCCGACAACACACATAGCGGATGCAGTCACACAAACATGATACAATACATACCATCCTCACGAAGGTATTGCAAATAACCAACGGCCACACGAGGAAAGAACCATGGCCTAGTGCCGACGCCGTAGCGAATGAAAGGAAGGGGATCACCGCTGATATGCGCATAAGTACACACCGAGGAACAGCTATTGACCTGATTAACTCACATGCATCAGGCGGCGGCGAATATAAGGAAGACTCCTGGATATTCAAACCGTATGTTCATACGAGCGCATACAAAGTAGAGAAAGAGAAACAGGGGAATAGAGGCGAACTCAAAACAAAAGGCGGAAAGGTATGTCTAACCCACGACTTGTACTGGAGTGTAACGGACGATAGGTATGACGAATCTGTACAGTATGTGAACGGTGTGTGTAGGTAAAGATACCTGTCCATCAGGCAGAGAGAGGCGAAGGTTGGATATGTAATGCTAAAACGCGCAGCATACCAACAACTGTGGACAACGTGTGCACAGCAGTGGGACAACATGTAAACACCCGCGATAACCCCAGGGCCGGCTTGCCACCCTTTCAAAAGGCCAAAGTGGGAAATCGTCGGGACACATTTCAGATGTTACAGGTGGACACATACCCATGGTCAGTACAAAGGTTAGAACTCTACTCATTTGCATAAAGAAAAGTGTAGTCTTGTAGCAGTTCAGTTGCTTATTGTGTGTCTTGTAACAGTTAGGAATGTACATACATAAATAAGTATGTTATGCAACTCTTACATAAGAATGGGATATAGTGATGTCCCACAATCGCAGGACATTTGCCATTTGTGATAAATTTGTCAGGACACAACTGCCCAAGGAGGGACTATCCCTTGCAAAGTGGCACAGGTGGTAACCCTACCCCAGGTCTGCCATAGGGGTTGCAAACACAGAACAATGCCACCACCCACGCCGATGCTGGCAGTGGATATCCAACACTGAAGTGCCACAGCAGGGGATAGGACATTTATGTATAGTGTCACAGCACACATGTGCATGGGCATATACCGTCGATGTCATACGGAATGTGCGCGGCGTGCACCTATCCCACGCAGTAGCGGCGACTATGTCAATTATGTGTAATGCAAAGCTGGCATGATGGATATGTTCACAAATCATAGACAGTATCACAGGCATAGCATGCATGATGGAGCGATGGGCTAATGTTATATACATACACAAGATATGTATGGCCTGCACATATGGGACAATGTAGTAGCAGAATAGGTACCGAAATGGAGGTAACAGCAAGTGACCATGTCCAAACGTTCCATAGCAGGTGCAATGTGTGCCACAATGATGTCCAGCAGGGCCGTGTGTAAACACATGTGCAATGTACACAGTACTGACACCCCCCCCATGGTAGTGTCCACTGAGCGGCAGAACTGGATGTCAACTGTCATGTCTATACAATCCGTCCGCTGTGGTGGTACCATGGGTGTGTGTCACCCTACCAGCAAGGCAGCTATCACATGACTAGTGACACAGTGTGCCCCTGTGGGATGTGCACAGGACCTATGTCCCACAGCATGGTGTGTGTCCAGTCTGTGGATGTCACACAGACGCCCGGGCTGAGCAATGTGGCATGTGTGCACACATGCAGGACTGCTCCTCCCCCCCTGCCCACAGCAAACGCCATGTAGGAGTACTACATGCATCAGTACTGTGGAGAACATGGCCCATGGCAGAGTACATTACACCCCTGTGTTAGTGGCATGCAGGTGAGCACAGATGTGTTACATGGCTGTCATTTGCATATGTCAACTGTCTGAGCTGGGTAGAGAGCACAGCATGACTATACTGAGACATGTAACGTTGTATCCATTGTGTAAGGTACAACACACATGTGTCATTGTAACACGGCCTGCGTGTACATGTGTGTATGGCACAGTTACAAGGGCACCCAAGGTATCAGCTAGACATACGGTCCAGAAATGTGTAGTCCTGCACATGTGTACCCACGCTATGGTGTAATATGGCAACCACAGCACCATGTGGGCCATGTGTGTGTACATCAACCATGTACAACGTGATATGCCTGTATAGGGACAGTATCCATGTGATACACACCGCATGACTGTCAGTATGCAAAGGTGATGTGTATGCACTATGTGTGATGTAACTGATGCAATGATATCTACATGATATATCTGCCACACTGACACCTGTATGGGTGTCAGCAACATGAGTAGGATGAGCTAGAATGCTGCCAGGTATGTAGAAGTGGTATATGTAGGCATGTACAGTACTGTGTGACAGCAGGTAGGTAGTGTACGTATGCAAATACTGAGCATGAGGGGCCACATGTCTGAGGCGTGCAATGCCACACGTCCCTGAAATGCTGTAGTCAGCATGATATGCCTGCACCACTGTGTGAACTGTACAGAAGGCACATGGCGTAACATGCCGATACATAGGTGCGATGTGATGCTGGATGTGTACACTGTCAATAGCATAAAGTGGAATGGTGCTGAAGGGCAAAGAGCGGATCATGTCTGATGTGATACCCTCTGTACCACCCCAACCACCCATGCAATAATATGACAGGTGGCCAGCATGGGATGTGGTGTGCTGTGGCGCACAGAAGCCCAACAAGGGTGCCAGGAAAGGCATGCAGGTAGTCAATGAGTGTGTGAAGCATGTATGTCAAGATGTGGCCCAGTGCCATACTGAATGGCCCAGTCATGGGTGTAGAGATGCAGCCCCATACGTGCAATGCAGTACCATCCATGTGTAGTGTGATAGATGTGGTAGTGTGGTGGTCAGGGTGCACAACGTACATGAATGGGCTAGCAGTCACTGGCGTGTGCTGCTGCAGAGACATGTAACAGCCACGTTGGCGGGATACAACAACTTCGGCGGTTGGAGGTGACATTGGGACTGTGTTCCCAGACATAACATGTGCATGCCAGTACTATGTATGTGTCCACAGGGTTAATACAATGTCCAGCCAAGGATTGGAACCCTGTAGTGAGTGAGAGTGTGTATTGTTGGTAGGTACCCCATTGGCAGGCAGGATGCCAGCAACATCTGTGTCGTCAATGCCTGCATGACCGTGGTATGCTGCATTGAATGTGGATGTAGTCAAACAGCAGAGACATACCACCACACTGCGTGAGGGCCCACACTGCAATGTCTGGCAGTCATGTGTAGGTAGCTAGCTGTGGAGTATGTCATGCACCAGCAGGACACACCATGACTGTCAAGTGACACACAACACACAGGTGAACAAAACTATCGTGCAACAGCCTGCACATGTGCCCATACAGCACGTGTGCATGGAACAGGAATACCACTGTGGCGTCTGTGAAAATGCCAGCACCACCATGTCTCAGTGTGGAATAGCATGGTCCCTACCAGTGTGTAAATGTAGCAGAAGTGCACTGTGATCACTGTTGGCATAGGCACATAGACTGTCCATCGGACGGGGTGCCATGCCCTCAACTACCTCTGTCAGTGGATGTCAGTAATACCGGCTGTAGTGTGTATGTACCATGCATGCTGCTATGGTTGTGTGCTTAGGGTGTGGCTAGCAGGGATGGTAAGCATGGATGTTCAGCAAACAGAGGGGGGAGGTGTGTAGGCCTAGCATACAGACACATGGAGGTTTGGTGCATGCTGAGGGTAGTGTAGGTATGGTATGTGTCGTGTAATGTGTCACCCAGCTATGCGTGCTGCATGGCCAAGCATGTGGGTACGTGGGAGTCCATACTAGGGAAGGTCGTGTTGCTGGCAATACATAGCAGTAGCAACTGTCCCAGGTGCAATGTACAGAATGCCAACCCGACTGGCATGTAACCTGTGGTGTACAGTGTCTGCACTGTCGCGTGTCACAATGTGTGTAGTGGCCACAAACATGGGTATCTGAACATGGACTACCTATGATGCAATGTGTCATGGGAAAATACAGTATGTGTGTAAATCACGGTGTGGTGTGGGAACCACCCACCTGTGTGTGTTGCAGTCCAGGTATGTGACTGGGAGGTATGATCTGTGTACAATCTGGACTGGCAGGTGTGCCGTGTAGGGCATGGAGGCAGGTCCCAGGCACCGTAGATAAATGACATGTGTGCTGTACTGTGTGTGCAGTGCTAGTGTACAGCACAGTGGAGGGTGTAAGCATTGTTACACATCACTGCATGCTGTGCCTACCTGTGACAGCCCTGCCAGAGACAGACATGTGACACCGCTGCACAGGCAGCATAGCATGAGAAGATGTACATGTGGGCTGCACACCTTAGCCAGATGTCCACACGTCATGTGTGCCACGGTAGTGTGGTTCAACACGACTATCAGACTGGACAAACAGCACATGCCTGCATAACAACAGTATGACCATAGTCAACAGTCCCAGTGACAGAGTAGGCCAATGTAGACTATCCCTGCATGCAGACTAGTGGCTACTGGACACCTGGCTAAACACACACCTGGACGGTTAATTCACCATTGAGCCATCACATGTCCACGTCCATGTGGGCCGTACAATGTCATCACAGGGTGGTCACAATAGCAGGTGGCAAGGCAGACACGGTGTACCAGGTGATGTGTCATGTGTGCATATGTTGAGTAGCACAGCCGTTCACATGTCTGCAACATACTGGTGCACGATGTATACTGTTACATGATGAATGGAACTGCACTGTCACCCACTACAGGGCCAGCTGGCACAGGTGTGGTGTGACTGGTGTAACCATGTTTGCACAGGATACACACTGCTGTTGTAGGCAGCCATGCTGGTGGCCACCAGTGATATATGCAGTGGTCATACAAACATACCGTACACAGTGTTCAGGCAGGAATGTCAATTGTCGTGGATGATGTGCTGCTATGTGAATGTGGGTGTTTGTTGTGAATGTCACACATCCAGAAGACACCATCTGGTGCAGTCATGGTTGTCAACACCGGTACACACATCCACAGCAGTCAGAACCCAGTCCCGACAATGTGTGTCAGTCACCCTTGTACCGTGTGACATATGTGCACATGGCGGAACACCTCCCACTGTCATCTAAGCTGGCTACATGATGGCTGGAATGTGCTGTAGAAATGTACAATGCTGGTAGCCCAATGAAGTACCTGGAATCAGACACAGTACACTATGTCAGCCATGTAAACCATGCACAACAATGACTGCACAACAGACACAAACAATGCATTGACACATGGAACATGTGCTCATGACAACCCCCACTGAGGTATGTTGCACATATAGATGTACAATTGTCATCTATGGCCATAGCATGGATGCAGACACACATACTCCACAGGTAGTACCATGTGATGTAGGTAGGGGCATTGCTTGTGTATATGTCACAGTAGATGTACACAGACATGTCCTGCATAGCCGTCATGTAGGGGTAGCTGTGGTATGTCACTACTGGACATGCCCATACAGATTACCATGTCCCGCAGGAGATGTGTTAGGTGTGTACCACATGTGACATGCTGACAACAATCTGCGATGTGTATGGCTGCCGGTGTACCTGTGTGACAATGTCTGTGATGGGTGCAAAGGCACATAGTATCGTATTGTATGCACACAAGCCCCACATAGCTGCATAGCCTGAACATACAGTACAAGGAGTGTGTGGGATGATAGCAACCCACAGGTGGAGATGGGTATGGACGGCCCACAACCACATGTGTGTGTACGGTGTTCACGCCCGACACATGAGCATCTGAGAGGCTAGCGTCACAGTTGTACAGGGTCGCATGTACATATGTTCAGCAACATCCCTGTATGTCCCACCACTGGCCTGTGGACCGATGGACAACAAGCATATGTGCAGGTATGAGATGTGCACAGCACATCACAGATGCCTACTGTAGAACAGGCCTACCATGTAGACATGTGCACAGTAGGTCTGCGCCACCTGCAGTCAAACACGTTAGGTGCCAAACCACACCAATAGTCCGGCCAATGACACAGATGGGCATGCATGCCTCTGTGTATGTATGTCTGTGAATGGCTCCGGCATAGCAATATAGCCGTGTCACCATTGTGAACAACAATATGAATGGGTTGTATGTGTGAGGGGTGCATCATATGTGTATGGTCAGATCGACGATACCATCAGTGGGCCTGCTATGTGAACATCCATGTCCCCATACATGGATACCTCTGCTGAGGCCAACACCACATTCACACAGGGAGGGATGGCGGTGTGTAGTGCAGCAGCAGACATGTGGGTGGCAGCGGGCAATGTATGTACACATATGTGTTACCCACATCAGTTCAGGCAGATATCCATGTGCATGGGATAGCGGTGTGTGTACACATACAGCACTGTGTCGATCAACATCCCAGCACATAGCACCTGCCAGGGCTACAGTGTATGCATGGATGTGTGATACCTGCATGCACCACACACACCCTCAACAAGCAGCGTGCAGCATACCTCGCTGGAGGACAGTGTCCACACCATGGTGATAAACATGTTGAATGTCCATATTCACACAGCTATGACAAAAGCAATGGACAGCCACCCTGCCAATACCGTCAGCCCTGGGTGGGTCACACCCATTGCCATGTATGTGGCATACCCTGCCATATCATGCAGAGATGACCAGCAAGGCTGCATGAGCTATCACAGTCCCACATGGTGCAATGGACAAAAGGCACTCTCACTATCAACCATACACAGTAGTAATGTGGTGGCGATGCACCCTGTCATGTTACAGGTGCTGTGTGATGCTCTGCACAATGTGTGCATGTACATGCTATGCATGGCCTTTCCTGCTAATGTGTCATGGTTACACATTGCTCCATGTCTATCACATACGTAACACAGGTGAGCTGGGGCAAGTTGTCCAGCACCGGTACAGTGCTGTGTGGAAGTACATGGCACAACACATGCATGTGCAGATGTCCATGTGTATGTGTACAGTGCCGCTGCTGACGTTCACAATGGACACAGACGTGATGTGTACTGACATATACACAGCGTACAGGTGAACAGTAGCACAGACATCACATGGGGACATATGCCAACTTATATGGACATAGGTGCAGCCAGGTACACATGTCCATTGCAGGCTAACATCTACATGGTGCGTGCACAGTGTGATGGGGTGGCACACAGATATGATGTGACACCCAGTGCTCAATGGTGTGAAGCCACAACATCGGCTGTGTCACCGCCACGATGCCCTTCACAGATCACTGTGCAGATGTCGTACATGTCATAGCAATGTATTTCCAACAGTATGCCAGCACAGCAGTGTGAATGTGACCTGCCACCATCATCATGTCTTCCAGATAATGCCACGTTCCCGGCTACCACCATTTAGCCGACAGGAGGAGGAGGTCATCATACCATACCTCCAGAGTAACTACAACGCCCTGTTTAGCCATGTGCCACAGCAGGCACAAGAACGGCAGGAGATGTGGGAGGAGTTGTGCAGGAGGGTGAACAGCGTGGGCGGAACCAACCGCAGCTACCAACAAATCCACAGGCACTGCACAGACCTGATCCGGCATGCAAGACAGCGTGCCGCTGCAATCGCCAGGCAACAACGTGGGACAGGTGGTGGGCCACCAACACAGCGCCCACTCACAGCTACGGAGGAGCTCCTGGCCAGTCTGGGGACACCCACGGAACAACACGCAGAACCACTTGCGTCCATCGTGGAGGTGGGTGTCTCCCGAGCTATGAGCCTGGAGCTGCATGGTAAGTCAGTGTTGCATGTTTGTATGATAGGCGACGTGGGTGTGGGTGTCATAGTACAACACATGATATAGCAATACATGCCAGGTATATGGCCACACAAGATGCAAACCATTGTATGCTATGTTGTGTTAGCAGACATGTGCATAGCACATGCAACCACACACATGCATGATGTGTCATGCACAGTGCTGACCGTGGAGATAGTAATGGCTAATGTGTATACCTTTGTGTAATGCCTTTACAGGTGCGTCTGGCGTGTCGCAAGGACAAGGGTCTGTTGCAGGTAAGTCTGTTGCCAGTCAAAGCGCATGTTCTGCTGTATTGATATTCCCCATGTGTCTAGGCATGACATGCTCACCTGTGTGTGCCCCGTCACGGTATACAGCTCGCACCACCGACATACACACCACCCATGTACAGTAGATACACCCGTTACCGTGAGTGGTATGACACCACACAACCAATTGGTGTGTTACGTGCATTCAGCTATGCATACAATGGTGTAGGTGTTACACAATGGCTGCATGTGTAGTATGCATTGGTATGCCAGTGCAGTATGGACACAGTACCACAGAGTGAGCTGTGATCTGGCCAGAGCACAGGTGTTACCAATGTGACCCATGCCCCTGCATCGGTGCACCGCGTTGTGACATGGCGCATGCCATGTCCCATGCGTGGATGTCTGGCTGCAGCATTGTCACACCATGATATGACCTATGCACAACATAGCAGACATACACACTGTCAGCATATCCGTAGAGAATGTGACACGTCACACTAGTATGGGTGTATGTCACATGGGCCACCACAGGGCCGTGTGCACAATGTCTACCACACACAATTGTCAATGAGTCAGACAGACAAGGCCATGGTTGATACCTACAGGCATGTTGCCACACAGCACATCCACAGTGGGTACTCACCATTGCACCCTGTACACACATAGTGGGTTCATCAATGTAGTGGATCCCCTGGACATCTGATGTAGTACACCAGTGACATGAAATTCCTCTCCACAGCTACTACAGGTGCCTCCAATGTCCACCATATATGTGCTGCTGAGCAGCTGAACTGGCTTACAGACATGGCAATGTAATGCGTCCAGGTCACGCATCGCACAGACACATAGCTGTGTCCTGCTACTGTGCAGTGGCACAGAGCGCGCGAGACACTCCGTACAGCTGTGCACACAGCTCACAGCAAAGCGTACCTACACAGACATCACTGTTACACATACATTGTATCTGTACACTGTACACATAACACTGCACCATGACAGCCATCGTGATGTGGTGCATGCGGTGGGACACCATCTTCACGTCCACATGATACCGCACATGTTTGCGGTGTACATTACATAGTGTTGGCAGCCATGTGTACTCCCAACTTGCCCGCCACACGGTGTATCACGCTGATGCATGCAAACTACCATGAATGTGTGTACTGCATGCCTACTAAATGACACCTGCCTGTTGTACTGTCCCCACCAGGGCAGTGTACATACTGCCACTATGAATGTCTGGTCTGCATTCACTGGTCTGTGTTGTGTGAATGCTGCATGCCACCTGCATAATCACATGCATGCTGTGTGTGTGTGTGTGTGTGTGTGTGTGTGTGTGTGTGTGTGTGTGTGTGTGTGTGTGTGTGTGTGTGTGTGTGTGTGTGTGTGTGTGTGTGTGTGTGTGTGTGTGTGTGTCTGTGTGTGTCTGTATTGTAACCGATGGTATGTCTTTGTATTGACAGGTGCTGTAGGTGCGTTCCCCTCCTGCGGTCAATCTGATGCTAGTGTCCCCACAGATACTAGTGGTGATGAGCATGTGCATGAGGCACAGGCAGGGTCGTCACAGGCAGAGTCTGTGCCACTGGAGAACATCACACATACGTCCCTTTCATCCCTGTACACGGTACAGATGCCGACACATACCCCAACACCGTTGCCCATAGATGACGGTCAGTCAGCGTCTGTTGTCCCCGAGCAGGAATGTGTGGTGGCTGCAGAAGGTGTGGGTACACACGATGTTGCCAGTGTAAGGACTGGTGCAGTGCCACGCAGGCATGTGGCAGGTGCTGCCCCCAGTGGGGAGCACCGCTAGACATACACCTGCCGTCCAGGGTGCAGCAGCTGGTATAACCAGACGCATGTTCCAGACTGTAATGGCGGCGCAGGCACGTGCCGAACGGCAGAACCAGGAGGGGCAGAGGCTGCAGAGGTCCGCAATCCGTACCCTAAATGACAGCATCCAGGCATTGGCGAATGCACAACAGCATCTTGCCGATGTTCTGGATAGGAGATTGGCGATATGGCTGGTCTCATCGACCGAGGCTTGGCCATCCTTGGCGTCGCAGTCCGTGCAGGAACACCAGGTAGGGGTGAGGCATAGGGCGCGTGGGCGTGTGCCAGCAACACCACCTGCTGCAGGTCAGCGTGTGCGTGCCACCTCCCATGCCCACACAGACAGTGATGGTAGCAGTAGCACTGCAGCTGCTACCACACCATCCACACCAGGACAGAGCAGGCCACGTGGGCGTGGCCTGGGGCCCCCGTCGTGGGCACGTTTCCAGCGGACATGTGACATCGGGGCGTGGACAGTCTGTACCTCCACCCGGTCGTGCCCGTGCGACCCCAGGCAGGCGCGGGTCGCCGCGCCCGGCAGACACAGTGAGCCGTAACACCTGCACTGTACAGTCAGGGGCTGCCAAGCATACCCCGTGTAGGCATCACAGATGACTGAACTGTGTACACACACACCCACACACAGCAGACACAACTGTAGGGCACCACCACACCCACATGCAATCTACATAGTCATGCCCACTCAATGCACTGGCCCTTACACACACACATGATGTCTTCCATTGGTACAGCCCATGCCTGTGGCACACATATCACCCTGTGCATATGATTAAGTCTCTGCCGCATAACTGTGAGCCACACCATCAATGCACGGTTAAGCTGACATATTATGATGCACAGGGTGGACACGATAGTGAGAGGTGTATGTGATACCTGTGTCCGCATAGTACGTGCTGTGTATGTTGTGGTGTGTGTGTATGGCTGGTGACAGGTGTGTATGTGATGTGTGTTGTGCACGGACATCATGCAGCAGACATACCATGCAGGACAGGTGCAGCATTCATTGATATGTGTACACAGTATGTGTGGTGGTTACATGTGTAGCACCATGTCGGTGCAGTTAACCCGTATGATACTGATGGTGTACTTGCGTGCCTACTGGGAGCACTGTAATTAGTTCCCCACGTGTAGTCGTGGGGTACCCACAGGCATGTCTGGCAAAATCAGCATAGCACAGTTACCCACATCCGGCATGGACCCCTACATAGGTACATAGGCACACATGAACGTGACAGGATATGTGCCCTACGACATGTGTGGACCTAGCATGACTGTGTGTGGCATCTAACACCCCTCAGGATGGGGATGCCATATCCATCAGTCCCCAGTCCCTGGTCTAGCAGTGACACACAGAGGTTGACTGGCGCATAACTATAGTCACACATCCACACGTCAGTAGCAGTCCTGGACAAAGGCAGTCAGGGCCTTTCCTTCACATGGCCTGGCACTCCTCCCCGTGTTGTAGTGTGTGTCTGGCCGTTACCCTGTTCCCCCAGCACGTCCCACTCATCTTTGGGTTGAGGTGTCTGACAGTCGCTTCTGTGCCCGTGTTCGCATGGGGCCTGGGAGGTGGAATGTGCCCATGTCACCCAGGTCAGACATGGCCGTGTATGTCAGGCACAGATCACCACGGAGCAGCTGTGCTGTGAAGATCCACAGCCGGTGTCCCCTTGGCGTGCGCCCTGTGGCACATGTCCTAGCAACCTCATCCCGTCTTGTGGAGCGTTTGCGGTCCTTCCGAGTGCTGCAGGCGTCAGGTTAGCTACAGGCCACATGTGCCATTATGCGCAGTCATTGCACTGGTGTGTGATGTGTACAGGGGTACAATGAACACCCCTGATGTGGTTGCCATTCCATCCAGACCAGGAGGCCACAATTGAATGTCTTCACACCCACATTGCCATTGTGTGTGTTGACAGAGGTTGCCAACAGGTGTGGTAGCCATTACCCTGAACATGTCCACCATCTTTAATGGCGTACCACCTACATGTGACATTGGGACGAACATGTTCTTCACACTGGGTAGGGCTGCACCTTCTCTGGCATTTGGTAGCAGGCCATGGCTCTGGCACCAGTCATCCATGTCTATGACGCCCTAGGTGGATGTTCGTGTAACATGGGGTGCTGGGTATGTCGGCGGTGCGTAGTCATCTGCATACCTTGTCTGCTACAATCCCCTATGATTGCATGCACATTGGAAGGTCGGATGCCATATGGCAGGGGCACAGGAGTGAGCCCTGTGGGCCTCCACTGGGTCCAGATATGAGTGTGACAAGGCACCTTCAGCACCAACCCTGTGTGGTGTGACCTCCAACCTGTGTGAGAAGCATCGGGTGGCATATGTCCCCACATGTATGCTGGCGAGCCTTTACATGGGTCCCATGTGTAGTGTGTTCTGAGCGCTCCCACCAGGTCATGGTACTGTGTGGAAACCCACATATCCCCATCAATGGCCTTGGTGAACACTCCAGACTGGAAGAGCAGGTTCGGGAGGCAGGATCCGCCCTTGACTATGTAGTTGTGGGTATGTTCCGGTATTGGCTGTACACCGCTATCTGTAACCATGACCACCTGTATGGACCTCCACACAGCTTTGCAGACAACAGTTGTCAAGCGTATAGGGTGTGGCTGTTGACAGTCCATAGGAGCACTACCCTGGCATAGTGGGACCACAGATGCCATATGGCATCCATTGGGGACATAGCCCATAGTAAGGCTAACATGACACAGTGGCCGCATGTGTGGGCCGAGGGCCTCAAAGAGGATGGGTAGCACACAGCCAGGGAAACCATCGGTGCCCATTGCTGGCGTGTCAATCGCCATAGAGCTATGCCATCACTCCAGGCCATATGCCATGTTTGGGAGGATACACTCTGGTGGGATGCATCTCTTCCCTGTTGGGGGCGGTGATGTATGCATGGAACATGTCCTGTGGTATGCAGACAATGTCTGTGGGTGCAGTGACTGTTGTACCATTCTGGACCATTTCCAGGCAAGTCTGTGTGCCCCAACCATGTCCTTACCACAGTTAGGGAAGGCCCTGTGGTTGTCTCATGTGCCCTCTGCAGTACCACTCCCACGAGCGGACCTGGATGTTGGTATGTGGGGCCGTATGGTGACGCTGGTATGAATGGGTGATGGTTTCCCTGGTACTGTCATTGCCCTGCCATGTAGTAGCTCCAACTGTTGATGTACAGGTAGTCAGTGGCTGCGGTCCACCACACCATGTGCCTACCTGTGGTGGACAAGGTCCTGATGTCATCATGTTTGCCTGTTGCAGACATGCATGTGGGTGGTCGGGGAAGGCATTCGTTAGGCGTTTGCGGTCTGGCCTCTGTTCAACATTGGCATGGAGGACATGTAGGGTACCACACCGGTCATATGATGTGTGTGGTTTTCTGTGGAGAGGTCATCACTGAGGTCCCCATGCTGGTGTTGGTTACAGTGAGTGGATGACCAGTGGATCCACTATACGGTCTTGCATCACCATTGAGGGCTGTACATCCTGTGTGGGGCATATCCTCACCATGCGTGATGGGCAGAACTGTCAGACATCCCCTGGTATGTATGGTGCATGGCTGTTTAACAGTGGCCAGGTGTGTGAACACCTGGGACTGCTGGCGTACTGTGTTGTGCCATGGGTAATGTTCCCAGGCTATGTATGGGTGGTTCATGTCACCCAAACGGTGCTGTTGTGAGAGCATGCCCACTCACCAGTGTCCTCAGGACATCTGTGAAGGTATCCTGTGTTTGTGAGGGTTGTCTGTAGCATGCAACAAACTGTAGGCCAGTCCTACACATGGTTAATTGCACCTACATATTCCCCGCAGCAACAACAACGTCTGTGGCATGACCGGGTTACTGTTGTGTGGCCGGACACACAGGATGGTCCGCATTCCGCCACCCATGCCGTCGCACCATGTGTATGCATGTCTGATCTGTGCCGACTCTAAGTGTCTGAGCATGCCCAGTAGGCAGCTGTGTAGATAGACACACAGCACAGTGCACACCGCAGCCGTCTGCAGTAATACCCCGGGTGCATGCCTCTATCCCCTACGCAACGGCCACGTCTGTGGCATGGCCAGGTTTCTGTTGTGTGGCTGGACACACACGACGGTCCACATTCCGCCACCCATGCCGTCGCAACATGTGTATGCATGTCTGCCCTGTGCCGAGTCTAAGTGTCTGAGCATGCCCAGTATGCAGTGATGTACTGATCAGTAGTTACTTGTTATTCTCGACTGCAGCACTAACGTGTTAGTGTATGGCGACTGGGATGGTAACAGACTGCGTGACTGCGCACTCTGTCCGAACACCCGGGCGCATTGCCTTTGCAAATGATACCACTCACGTGGGGTATGCCTCCTGACAGCGCTCTGCTCAGTAAACTCGGTAGCGTTCTGTAAACGCTTCATACTGTAGTGTGTTCATGTAGATAGGCGTAGGTTCGTCCCCCGTCCTTTCCGTGTGTGTGTGTGTGTGTGTGTGTGTGTGTGTGTGTGTGTGTCTGTGTCTGTGTGTGTGTGTGTGTTTCCAGCTGCCTCTGCGACTGATTATGCTTTTAGGACTCCGCAACACATGCCTTGGCTATTGCCAACTATTGTCCTGCGGGTGACGTCAGCAGCCTACAAGTATGCCTGTGACAGCGCTCTGTTCAGCAAACTCGGTAGCGCGTTCTGTAAATGCTTCATACAGTTGTGTGTTCATGTAGATAGTCGTAGGTTCGTTCCCCGTCCCTTCCGTGTGTGTGTGTCTCTGTGTGTGTGTGTTTCCAGCTGCGTCTGCGACTGATTATGCTTTTAGACGCTTGACACATGCCTTGGCTATTGCCAACTATTGTCTTCCGGCTGACGTCAGCAGCCTACAAGTATGCCTGTGACAGCGCTCTGTTTAGCAAACTCGGTAGCGCGTTCTGTAAATGCTTCATACAGTAGTGTGTTCATGTAGATAGTCGTAGGTTCGTCCCCCGTCCCTTCCGTGTGTGTGTGTGTGTGTGTGTTTCCAGCTGCCTCTGCGACTGATTATGCTTTTAGACGCTCCGCAACACATGCCTTGGCTATTGCCAACTATTGTCCTGCGGGTGACGTCAGCAGCCTACAAGTATGCCTGTGACAGCGCTGTGTTCAGCAAACTCGGTAGCGCGTTCTGTAAATGCTTCATACAGTTGTGTGTTCATGTAGATAGTCGTAGGTTCGTTCCCCGTCCCTTCCGTGTGTGTGTGTCTCTGTGTGTGTGTGTGTGTTTCCAGCTGCGTCTGCGACTGATTATGCTTTTAGACGCTCCGCAACACATGCCTTGGCTATTGCCAACTATTGTCTTGCGGGTGACGTCAGCAGCCTACAAGTATGCCTGTGACAGCGCTCTGTTTAGCAAACTCGGTAGCGCGTTCTGTAAATGCTTCATACAGTAGTGTGTTCATGTAGATAGTCGTAGGTTCGTCCCCCGTCCCTTCCGTGTGTGTGTGTGTGTGTGTGTTTCCAGCTGCCTCTGCGACTGATTATGCTTTTAGACGCTCCGCGACACATGCCTTGGCTATTGCCAACTATTGTCTTCTTGGTGGCGTCAGCAGCCTACAAGTATGCCTGTGACAGCGCTCTGTTTAGCAAACTCGGTAGCGCGTTCTGTAAATGCTTCATATAGTAGTGTGTTCATGTAGATAGTCGTAAGTTCGTCCCCCGTCCCTTCCGTGTGTGTGTGTTTCCAGCTGTCTCTGCGACTGATTATGCTTTTAGACGCTCCGCAACACATGCCTTGGCTATTGCCAACTATTGTCTTGCGGGTGATGTCAGCAGCCTACAAGTATGCCTGTGACAGCACTCTGTTTAGCAAACTCGGTCGGTAGCGTTCTGTAAATGCTTCAAACAGTAGTGTGTTCATGTAGATAGTCATAGGTTCGTCCCCCGTCCCTTCCGTGTGTGTGTGTGTGTGTTTCCAGCTGCCTCTGCGACTGATTATGCTTTTAGACGCTCCGCAACACATGCCTTGGCTATTGCCAACTATTGTCTTGCGGGTGTCGTCAGCAGCCTACAAGTATGCCTGTGACAGCGCTCTGTTTAGCAAACTCGGTAGCGTTCTGTAAATGCTTCATACAGTAGTGTGTTCATGTAGATAGGCGTAGGTTCATCCCCCGTCCCTTCCGTGTGTGTGTGTGTTTCCAGCTGTCTCTGCGACTGATTATGCTTTTAGACGCTCCACGACACATGCCTTGGCTATTGCCAACTATTGTCTTGCGGGTGATGTCAGCAGCCTACAAGTATGCCTGTGACAGCGCTCTGTTTAGCAAACTCGGTAGCGCGTTCTGTAAATGCTTCATACAGTAGTGTGTTCATGTAGATAGTTGTAGGTTCGTCCCCCGTCCCTTCCGTGTGTGTGTGTGTTTCCAGCTGTCTCTGCGACTGATTATGCTTTTAGACGCTCCGCAACACATGCCTTGGCTATTGCCAACTATTGTCTTGCTGGTGATGTCAGCAGCCTACAAGTATGCCTGTGACAGCGCTCTGTTTAGCAAACTCGGTAGCGCGTTCTGTAAATGCTTCATACAGTAGTGTGTTCATGTAGATAGGCGTAGGTTCGTCCCCCGTCCCTTCCGTGTGTGTGTGTGTGTTTCCAGCTGTCTCTGCGACTGATTATGCTTTTAGACGCTCCGCAACACATGCCTTGGCTATTGCCAACTATTGTCTTGCGGGTGATGTCAGCAGCCTACAAGTATGCCTGTGACAGCGCTCTGTTTAGCAAACTCGGTAGCGCGTTCTGTAAATGCTTCATACAGTAGTGTGTTCATGTAGATAGGCGTAGGTTTGTCCCCCGTCCCTTCCGTGTGTGTGTGTGTTTCCAGCTGTCTCTGCGACTGATTATGCTTTTAGACGCTCCGCAACACATGCCTTGGCTATTGCCAACTATTGTCTTGCGGGTGATGTCAGCAGCCTACAAGTATGCCTGTGACAGCGCTCTGTTTAGCAAACTCGGTAGCGCGTTCTGTAAATGCTTCATACAGTAGTGTGTTCATGTAGATAGGCGTAGGTTCATCTCCCGTCCCTTCCGTGTGTGTGTGTGTTTCCGTTGCTTTCGACCATACATCTGAATAAGCAAATTGTTACAGTGTTCACAATCAACAGTGTGATATTTAAAATCATGTTAAGACTCACATTGTTGTTTGTGAACATTCTTAGACATGGCATATTTCCTGCACACGTTGTGGAAACAACGAAAACGTTGCATGTTTTAATGAACTGTTCAAATGTTACGAAGACTTGTGTTGTGTCGAACTACGGGGACTATTCTTGCTGCAGGTTTCCGGTTTGTTTGTGTTGCATAGTACAATATCATGTAATACGTGTGTTCATAGTATGCTTTCTGTGATGTTGACATGTGTGTGTTTCGTTAGCAGTACGTCTCTGCTTTCTGTGCTGTGGCTACATCCCCATTGCTCGCATAGAAAGTGACAAATGGAAGTGTAAGGGTGGACATTTAAAGCCTGGACACTTCCATGTTATGTGTACGCCTCACGGGGCCAACGGGTGATAGCGCATACATGTCTATGAAGTACCTTTGGATACCATATGCGACCTGTCGTGGACGAAATGTTTATGTTGACTGTTCCATCTACCTATGTGTGACATTGTTTGTGGCCATAGGGTGCCAGCAAGTCTTCCCTGTTCATTGGGTGTTTGCCATGGTGTATTGACATCAATCCTATTAATTCACCGAAGGATGTCTTTCTTTGGTGTCAACGCCATAGTTTGACCATCCTATGTCATTCCCAGCAGGGGTGGAGATTGTGCCATTGGTATCTTTACACAGGTGACCCATCTGTTCCACTGTATGGAAGCGTGTGATCCCCATAGATGTGCTGGCACATGGAGTGTTGTACGCGGTATCTGCCCAGCGGTCTTTCTTTGAATGGGGTGTGTACTGTACACCGTATCTGTATGCCCTGGGTTGTGCCTTGCGCCAGCTGTGGGATCCCGGCAGGGTTGCAGCTATGGGTGCCATCTTGGCCGTACGTTTGTCCATCCATGGGAACTGCCTACTGGACACTAGTATCGGGCTGTCAACATTTCACAGCTGCATTCTCCATTTCCGTGGATGATCGGTATTAGTATTGCGGAGTAACGCATATGCCATGGCCACGTCCGCACAGGCGGGACGATGAATCATCTGCCAATCCACACCGACACCCATATATGCATACCCACGATCCCATGTCTGCAACCGTCGACAGTACCCCTTGCACACCCTTCATGTGTGCGGAAATGGGATGTGGACGTACGTGTATGGATGCAGCAGCCTGGGGAGTCCTATTCATATGTCCTGCAGTTCATGGACGGCTGTCATCACCCTTGAAGACACCTGTGGTGCACATATCTACCTGTGCCGTAGTCACGGCTGTCACCTCTTCTGGTTCACACTATGTTGCTCACACTCACTTAAGGAGTAATATTTGGGTCCTGCAATGGACACCGATGTGCATATGTAAAGTTTAGGACATGTTGGACTGTGTCCATTCGCCAGTGGGTTTGACTGCCGCCGTATGTTCCCCATTCCGGATGTCTGTCCGCCTACCCATATTATGTAGTGCTACGTAACCCGTGTCCTTCCACAATTTACCCATAGGGTGTTACTGTAGTCCTGCAGGTTGGCAACAGCTTTACATAATCCTCACAGGTACCATTGTGAACTATCCGCCACTGAATTGTCAGTATAACACAGCCGGTACATGTAGAACCTATGTATTCATGACAGTATGTCGGTTATGTGTGTGAACTCCATATTTTAGCGATAGTATGACCTTCCTAGTTGACGTTGTTGGTGTGCCATTAATATGTGTTCCACAGGTCGCAGGTATGTTCCGCAGAGTGGGCGGGTGATCCCCACATACTGGATAGCACCTTCGCTGCTGTGTACGCTGGGATTCGCATGGCAGGATGGATGTCTACGGGGTGTATGTACTGCTGTTTCCATCTTTATGTCCTGTGTCATGCCCTACTACGGCTGTGTGATTCCACCAGGCTTGCTATTATGGGTGCCATCTTGTCCGTCGTTTGTCCATCCTTGGGAAATGCCTACTGGACACTGATGTAGGGCTGAACACATTTCACACATGCCTTTAGCATTACCCTATGGGTGCTTTGCATCCTTACTGGGGACTAAGGCACGTCCTGTACCCGCAGCCCTCCCACGGGGCGGGACAACGGATTATCAGCCAAACAACACCGAGACCCATTTTGCATACCCAGGATACCAGGGCTGCAACCCCCCACGGTACGCATGACACATCCTTCATGTGTGCGGAACTGGGATATGGACGCACATGTATGGACACGGCAGTCTGGGGACCTCTGTTCATATGTCCTGCATGTCATGGGCAGGTATCATCAACCTTAAACACGCTGGTGGTGCATATGTCTAGCTGTGCCATAGTCACGGTTTGTACTCGGATTGGCTGTTTCTGGCGCATACTGGCAAAACAGTCAGAATTTTTGGAGTCCTACAATGGACACCGATGTGCATTTGTAAAGTGTAGAACGTGTTTGACTGTCCCCATCTGGCCAGTGGTATTGACTGCCGCTGTATGTTCCCCAGTCGTGGATGTCTGCTTGACTACCCATCGTTTGTATGACATGGCCTATCTATATCCACGTGCCAGTATGCGTTAATACAGCAAACCTTGCGTCCTGCCCATCTTCATAAACGACATTATGGAACATATATCGGCAGAAACAGACACTGTCAAATACGATAGACTCCACAGTGAAAGGATACTGAGCTCTCTCAACTACTAACATGGGGCACCGTCGGAGTACGGATGTCATGACATAGCCGTCCATAATTCACTTCCTTCAGAGTCGGTTTAAAGCGAAATAATCAATAAACCTGCTCATAGTTAGGTGGACAGTGCTCCAAGTCTTGATTATAACGTGACATATACATATCAGTGTTGCATGCCTTACTTCATGGAAACAATAATACGGCAACAATGTGTTAATATATCTACAATATTGGTAAATACAATCAGTATCCGGACACATAGTTGATAATTGGTGAGAGTGCACCTTAGAATGTAGTGTGTTGATCAGGTTATTGTATATCGATGTGTATATTAGTAGCATTACGATAACAAAGCATGGAACCAATAGGTACTATTTAAGCATATATTTGACAATTATGAATGTAAACGTGTGGAGGAGACATCCGTAACCTTCCCTGGTTCCACTGGATCACACACGCACACTCGCATGTCCGGATTGTGGGTTACGCGCACGCGCACATGCATATCCGTAGTCCATTTATATATGTTTACAGTGTCTGTGTGGTTACGTGTTTTGCGTTACTTGTGACTATTCCGGTAACATATGTCTGATCCGGTTGACGGACGTGTGCAGAAAGCACTTACAGCTTTATATATGTAACAGTCTTTGCAGCATGGACGCTTTACGTACACGTGCACATCTATATGTTCTATAGTCATAATTCCAACGTGACTGCAGTCACGTTTGACTCTTACTGTGACCAGTGCACGTTAGCTGTTCGTTGTCATTAATATGCATACCCGTGGTACCTATGTACATTTACATATCACCCCCCCCGCACACACGCACGTCACAGGCATCCATTCTCCTGCTGGGAAAGGTGCGGTACTGCATGTTGAACATTCCTAATTCCCCTCGCTCATGGCCCAGGATGCATATGTCGTCACCACAGGGCTGTTCAGATGACAGCTGCTTATATCCCATATGCATACAGGCCTTCGATTGTCAGGGTGTTGCTGTGGTGCTTTGGGTTTGGTCTTGGCCGCCCACTGTACGGGACCGCCCTGACCCTGTACGAATGTTAGATGAGTCACATGGGCACGTTTTGTCCGTGTCCATGGTACCATGTCATGGCCCCCCCCAATTAGTCTTAACCGTGTGCGCCGATTGGCCGGTGTATCCATTGTAGATCTCGTTATACTAATTGCACACGGTCTGATCGAACTAACCTACTGCCATTACTAACCCTCCGTATGTATGGCCTGTGTCGCAATATTACAAGGGTTTAACATTGCGTGGCGACTTTCACTGAGCCACAGACATGTCCGTTGCTTTGTTTGGCCCGGTTCCGCTGTGCTACACATTTAACATGGCGTAACAGGTTGAACAGCTCAGACACGAGGACATCGGGTTGTCCGTCGTTGTCTATTATTGAATGTCTCTGTGGAGTTTGTTTCACAAAGCGACACATTGTCGGCATTGTTAACGGACATCTCGCGCAGTACGTCCGCACCGGCGGGTGACGTATGTCTGCCTTTGGTCGGCGAACAGGCATTATGCTGTGCCATTATGTCTGGGGATATATGGTTTCCTTCCTTACGTAGATGATGTGCCATACTAGCAATGACCCTAGCGATGACCTGCGTCTGGGTGTGGGTACTGCTGTATTACCCACGGGAAGAGTGGCCTTAGGGTAAGTGGTGACCTAGGCAGAGGTTGCCACCGATACGTCACCCGCTACCCCCCTCCTGGTCTACCTACACCAAATAGAGTCTGGAAAGGTGCCCCGAGTAGAGCAACACCCTAGACGGCTACCTACTTGGCCTATGCCTAAGGCCGGCTATGTGTGTGGTCCCTTGGGCATCGGACTCGGGAACGTGGCACGTCTGCCGTTGGTATGTCCAGCATTACCCACATCCAGCCCCAAGGCAGTCAACACAACATCCATGGGTCCACATGGTGTCCCAGCTGTGCACTCCAGGAACTCTATGGGGAATTTAACCCACACTTCGGACAGCTGTGTAATCCTAGCCTCACCTCAGGATACGCACCTGAGTAGTAGCACAGGGCGACTGTAGTCACACTCCACATAGATGGTGCCTCCACTGACCCTGGGTATTACCATACCATTAGTTTGACAAGCCTTATCTGCAACGCCATGGAGATGGATCATAATGGGACACATAGATGAGGACATAGGGGACCGCATACTTTGGATACAACCCAGTTTAGCTTGGTCATAGTCAGATCATGCCCTTTACACGTGTTTCACTTTGTAGAATCAGTCACCAAGGCCATTGCTGAGGGTAAACCAGTCCATCCAGCCTACCTCAACCCGGCAGAGGCCGTCGACACAATACCCCTCGGGTATACTTGATAAACCCGTCATCTTGAATGTAAATCCATACATCGCCATATGGGTTGCAAACGGGCTAGGTCACAGAACACACATGGCCATAGTTGCTGGCGCCATGTCATACTCACAGCCAGTCACAGGTGGTGTCCCATGGGGCTCAGTCCTGGGTCCACTATTTCCAGCATCTACGTTTCCAATGTACACGCACACACAGGGGTTATGGGTGACAATGTTTGCATACGACTGCAAACCGGATGCCAAAGTCAGACACACATCTGACACAGATATCCTTCAGGAGTGCCTCACAGATGTGGATAAGTGGTACCAGAGACATGTCCTACAGCTAAATGCCAGGAAATGCATAGGCATACCCTTCGGGATGAACAAGGTTACCCGAGCTACCATATAGGTGGCAGTCCACTGAACACGGAGGGGTTACCAGTGATCTGGGGACACGTGTTGTTGTTAACCGTTCGTTAGACACACATGTTGCTAACATAGTTGGGTAGACCTTCCACATTGCCCACATCATCATGAAGGGATTCACATCTAGATCAGGGAGGTCATTGTCCCCTTGTACTCATCACTCAATAGACCTATGATTGGGTACAATGCCCGTTCAGAATGTATCTGACCCAACACCTGCAGCAGCTGGAAAGGCACCAACAGTTCTTCGACAAGCGGATGCAGGGTCTCAGGTATATGTGTTATACTGACCGACTGAAAGGATTCCAGCTGTATACAGTTGCATACCACTTGCCCAGAGGTGACCCGTGCCTGGCATGCACGGCTAGGTCGAACCAGATCTGATGACTATGCTTCACGTAAATAAGGTAGATCCTCAGAACCACAAGGGCAGCTGGCGTACACCTTGACACTGTCATTAATCGAGCGTGTTGTTGGGACGGATTCATCACCCAGACACTCACTATGCTGTGGAACGACATCCCAGTACATGTGAGGGCAAGCACCTCGCTGGCCTTCTGTTAGTATTTACACATGGATGTCTGGATTGATTTATTTCAGTAACCTTCTAAATGAATGTTACATTAGCACATTGTGAATCTTTACATTTCGTTGGTCTATTTTACAGTAGTCATATTCATATGGTTTATGTGTATATATTATGGTTCATTCATATTACTAGGTGTCTGCAGTTCTGTTAATATATTGGCACAATCCGTAGGACATATATATGTAGCTTACACAGTCAGACATTTGGAAAACATTTTATGTTGGTTCATGTTTCATATATGTACATATATTTCCATTTTCCGATGAAGACTGTACCTTTCAAGCAATGTCTGATGTCCTCACTGTGTGGGATGTGTAACCCAAGTAAGGTTTGTTCGCTTGTCTGCCTTTAAGGCATGTAATTAGTACCTAGCACATCTAATGTACCAACCAATTAATGCTTGTAAATGTAGTAGGTTGGACTGCATTGTATGTAGTCTGAATAAGTCTGCTTATGAAGCAGACGAAGTGGGCTCAATAGACTATGGTGACTGCCTTTAATTCTTGGTGTGCTCTGGTTGGTCACTGACGGTCCCTACAGTACCTCGTCTTTGCTTTGGACTTCATCGGCTGGTTGTCTGTGTTTCTTGTATGGGGAATGTCAACTGTAGTCCCTATGTGTATGACTTGTGTAATGCCTTACTACGGCAGTGTAATTCCACCGGGTTTGCATTTATGTGTGCCATCTTAGTCATACGCTTGTCCATCCATGTGAATTGCCTACTATACACTGGTATGGGGCTGTACACATTTCACACCTGCATTTTGCATTCCCCGGTGTATGGTGTGCATTATTAGCGGAGAGTGACGCATGTGCTATGCACACGTCCCTCCCACGGGGCGGGACAAAGGATTGCCTGCGAAACAACACCGAGGCCAGATTCTACATACCCAGACTCCCTTGACTGCAACAGTGGACAGTACCCATTACACATCCTTCATGTGTGCTGCAGTGTGATGTGGACGCAGCTGAATGGACCCGATACCCTGGGTATTTCTGTGCATGTGTGCTGCAGTTCATGGACAGCTATCATCAACATTGAACACGCTTGCGTGCCTATGTGTACCTGTGACGTGGTGACGACAATTAGATCACATGAGTAATGCAGGAAGCTAGCAGGCATTCTCTGAACAGAATTTTTGGGTCCTACAATGGACACCGATGTGCATATGTCAAGTTAGATGTTGCTGGACTGTGTCCACCTGCCCAGTGCTTTTCACTGCTGGTGTATGTTCCCCAATCGCGGATGTCTGTTTGACTACCCATTCCACATGGTGCTACATAACCGGCTGCGTTAGTACTGTGAACAAATGACATACATCCAAAGATGCTGGTTACCAACTGCTTCATATAAACCTCAGACATCCCAATGGGACATATCCGTCACTATATTTCCAATATAACACCACCAGAACATGTTGCTTACCTATGCATTCATGTAACCATGTTGTCTTCGTAGGTGGGAATGCCATAGTTTACACATCCTACGTGACGTTGTGTGTGTGCCATTAGTATGTGTTCCACAGGTCGCACATCTGTTCCGCTGTACGGTAGCGGGTGCTCCTCAGTCTGTTGCTGGCAGACTGAGTGCTGTGTACGCCGGTGTTGGCACGAGAGTCCGGCTCTGTATGTGGAATGTCAACTGTGGTCCCTATGTGTATTTCCTGTGTCATGCCTTACCGCGGCTATGTCATTTACCCGGGTTTGCAGTTGTGGGTGCCATCCTGGCCATACGGGTGTCCATCCATGACAATTGCCTACTGGACACTAGTGTAGGGCTGTACACATTCCACACCTACATTTAGCATTCTCCGGAGTATGGTTTGCATTATTAGCGGAGAGTAAGGCAGGTGCTACGCACACATCCCTCCCACAGGGCGGGAAGAAGGATTGCCTGCGAAACAACACCGAGCACAGAGTCTACATACCCAGAATCCCTTGACCGCAACACTTGCCAGTACCCATTACACATCCGTCATGTGTGCGGAAGTGTGATGTGGATGCAGTTCTATGGACCCGGTACCCTGGGTATTTCTGTGCATCTGTGCTGCATTACATGGAGAGCTATCAGCAACATTAAACACGCTTGCGGTGCATATGTGTACCTGTGACTACAATGAGTTCCGTTAGGTGATTAAATAAGGCGGAAGAGCTGTCTTTAGACAAATTTTTGGGTCCTACAATGGACACCACTGTGCATATGTAAAGTGTAGAGCTTGTCGGACTGTGTCCTTGTGAGCATTGGATTTCACTGATACTGTGTGTTCAGGAATCGCGGATGTCTGTTTGACTACCCATTCCACATGGTGCTACATAACCAGCTGATTTAGTACTGTGAACAATTGACATACATCCAAGGATGCTGGTTACCAACTGCTTCATATAAACCGCAGACATCCCAATGGGACATATCCGTCACTGTATTTCCAATATAACACCACCGGAACATGTTGCTTACCTATGCATTCATTTAACCATGTTGTCTTCATAGGTGGGAATGCCATAGCTTACATATCCTACTTGACGTTGTGTGTGTGCCATTAGTATGTGTTCCACAGGTCGTACATCTGTTCCGCTGTGCGGTGGCGGGTGCTCCTCAGTCTGTTGCTGGCAGACTGAGTGCTGTGTACGCCGGTGTTGGCACGAGAGTCCGGCTCTGTATGTGGAATGTCAACTGTGGTCCCTATGTGTATTTCCTGTGTCATGCCTTACCGCAGCTATGTCATTTACCCGGGTTTGCAGTTGTGGGTGCCATCCTGGCCATACGGGTGTCCATCCATGACAATTGCCTACTGGACACTAGTATAGGGCTGTACACATTCCACACCTACATTTAGCATTCTCTGGAGTATGGTTTGCATTATTAGCGGAGAGTAGGGCAGGTGCTACGCACATCCCTCCCACAGGGCGGGAGGAAGGATTGCCTGCGAAACAACACCGAGCACAGAGTCTACATACCCAGAATCCCTTGACCGCAACAATTGACAGTACCCATTACACATCCGTCATGTGTGCGGAAGTGTGATGTGGATGCAGTGCTATGGACCCGGTACCCTGGGTATTTCTGTGCATCTGTGCTGCATTACATGGACAGCTATCAGCAACATTAAACACGCTTGCGGTGCATATGTGTACCTGTGGCGACAATGAGTTCACTTAAGTGTTGGAAGAAGGCGGCATTCCTCTCTTTAGACAAATTTTTGGGTCCTACATTGGACACCACTGTGCATATGTAAAGTGTAGAGCTTGTCGGACTGTGTCCTTGTGAGCAGTGGGTTTCACTGATACTGTGTGTTCAGAAATCGCGGATGTCTGTTGGACTACCCATTCCACATGGTGCTACATAACCAGGTGATTTACTACTGTGGACAAATTACATACATCCAAAGATGCTGGTTAGCAAATGCTCAATTTAAACCGCAGACGTCCCAATGGGACATATCCGTCACTGTATTTCCACTATAACACCACCAGACCATGTTGCTTACCTATGCATTCATTTAACCATGTTGTCTTCATAGGTGGGAAAGCCATAGTTTACATATCCTACTTGACGTTGTGTGTGTGCCATTAGTATGTGTTCCACAGGTCGCACATCTGTTATGCTGTACGGTAGCGGGTGCTCCTCAGTGTGTTGCTGGCAGATTGAGTGCTGTGTACGCCGGTGTTGGCACGACGGTCCTGCTTTGTATGTGGAATGTCAACTGTAGTCCCTATGTGTATTTCCTGTGTTATGCCTTCCCGCGGCTATGTCATTTACCCGGGTTTGCAGGTGTGGGTGCCATTCTGGCCATACGGGTGTCCATCCATGACAATTGCCTACTGGACAGTAGTATGGGGCTGTACACATTACACACCTACATTTAGCATTCTCCGGAGTATGGTTTGCATTATTACCGGAGACTGAGGCAGGTGATACGCACACATCCCTCCCACGGGGCGGGAGAAAGGATTGCCTGCGAAACAACACCGAGCACAGAGTCTACATACCCAGAATCCCTTGACTGCAACAATTGACAGTACCCATTACACATCCGTCATGTGCGGAAGTGTGATGTGGATGCAGTTCTATGGACCCGGTACCCTGGGTATTTCTGTGCATCTGTGCTGCATTACATGGAGAGCTATCAGCAACATTAAACACGCTTGCGGTGCATATGTGTACCTGTGACGACAATGTGTTCAGGTACGCGTTGGAATAACACATTATTCGATTCTTTCCACAATTTTTGGGTCCTACAATGGACACCACTGTGCATATGTAAAGTGTAGAGCTTGTCGGACTGTGTCCTTGTGGGCAGTGGGTACTCTTTTATGCTACCATTTTGAGATATATCTGGGAAATGTTTGTCCTGAGATATCAGGACATTTGACATGTGTTCGGTTTATTTACAGGACACGGCTGGCCAGAGAGGGCATATCCCTCAGGGTGGAACAGGTGTTTACCTTGGAACATATGCATCGGATTTTCAGCGATTACAATGTTTCAGTAACGGTATGTTGCCTAATATACCATCAATGTCATATTTATTACCCCATTTTGCTGCGTAACTCACATTATGTGCTCTCTGCGATTGCATATTCTTCACGCCACCCGTCAAATGCGGATCACATGATCTGTTGCTTCAATAATCTCCCATATCCTCTACACGACTGCTCGTACCCTTCTGTCATAACACGTGTGTCTCCTTCCCTGTATCCACTGTAGTGTCTACATTCACTATTTACTCTGCTGTGTGTTCCCCTGACCTATGTTCAGATTTAACAGTATGTGGGTAGGTCTTGACCGATATCACTACTGTTAACAGAAACACAATGTAGTCTGGTCCCTGATCTACCATAGACACAAAAAGGCAGACACTCCTTACCTGGGCCTCCTGTTTAAGGCTGCACGTTTTCTTCTTGGGATCCAGTTTTCCGCTTTTCAGCCACAGATCAGACAGTAAACAGCCTCTTTACACACAACAATTCAGTCGGAGGTCTTTTCATTCAAGAAGAACCATTTATGCATATTCTCCGGTACATGTCTAACCAGCCATGCACTCTGACCTGTAGCTTACCAAGGGAATTCGGTTACAAGGATCACGATGTGAAATAAGTTGTTACAACCAGACTGTAGTTATCAGTAGACTTTTCTAAGTGACAGCCGATAACACAGGAGGCTCGGGTTCGGACAGTTTTAGTAGTGTACACAGGCAGGCTAAATAATGTACAGTCCAAGTATGGGAGTTTTGTCTGACTCTATACAGTAAGCAGTTTCTTTATATAGTGTTTACAATCAGCATTTGCCCAACTTACTGACGTGGTCGGTCACAGGGCATTTCCATCACTATGGTCCGCAATAGTCTATACATACGTGGGTGCTGGGCTCGTGCTTTTAAATTGTTTTCTCATGGGAATAACGCAGGCTTGCAAGGCACCTTGTACATTACAGTATCCTTTTGTGATTGTAGCTGTTTCAAGGACCGTAGACTGTTACGATACAGTGGACAGTTAATTTCTTGATACGTTGCTTTGTCTGTCTGGTAGGGAGTTGTACTGCTATCTTCCATTGAGCTCACAAGGCCATCCTCCTCTGGGGAAGGAGTGCTGTTATGCATGTACATACATTTATTGTTCTGTAACCCAGCAAATAATTAATGATGACAGACATGAGCCTGCTGTCCTGCTTACTGCCAGGTTCAGAATTCCATCACAGTACAGCTTAGCTTCACCAATTACATGCAGGCTTAGTTCTGCTGCCATATTGTACGGTACAATTCAATACATTATATAGTATTTCGAGTGTAAACTGGAACTTCATATGTGTTTCTATATATTTTACGGACAACATCCATCCAGCCATATGCATGTTGTTCCATCCTTTACCTTGACCGTGTGTATTTGTCCGTCCAGCCACGCTCATCTCCACATGTGATGTCCCAGTTTCCCCTTCTTTGCCTGTAGCACCCTGTTAGGATGTCCTGTGTGTTAGGCACCTGTTCCGCTATATGTGATCGACTTCACTGCAGAGATGATCGTCGATGCGGTGGTCCACTGACCCGACTTGTCCACATGTGTACACTTATGTGCACCGTGTCGTATGCAAACCTAGATGGTTTGGACGGGTACATACTACATGCCGGATGTACACATTCTGCTGACACATTCACATGCAGCCATTTACATATCTGTACCTGCGGTGGGTTGCTGACATGTGGGTGCGATTTGCCAGCGTGGCATTGCCTAACACAAACATCTTACCACAGTTCAGGTATGCACATTGTGTGTGGTTGTATAGCTGCACACGGATGCTAACAGGTTTGGGTGCAGGGGTATACATGGGTGTGACTGACATGTACAATGAGGCTATTGTGTAGTACATCCGAATGCATGTGTTCTGCTTCTGGATATTACACTTCATCATACACCATCCGGTGTATGCAACAAAGATGTTGCTGGGTCTGGGATATGTTGCTATGCACATGTTTGCCTGTGTTTGGGGTATCTTGCTTCCTTACTGTTGTTATGTCGGCACAGCTACCCGGCTATGTACTGTCACTACTGCTTGTGACCATTATGGTTGGCACCTTTTCCAATGCCCATGGTGGGGCATGTTATGTGGACACTTCGATATTTGCAGGACTACACATACCCAGGGCTAGTGCAGTGGACAGAACTTCACTTGTTTGCCATACTATGAGCCTATTCTGTTAGCGTTTGGGTTCCTTATTTATTTTCTTATGCCATGTCTGTGTTCCATACCGTCATGTATATGTTTTATGCTACTATTTACATGTATATTGCGGGAATTTGCGTGGCAGGGGATCGCAGGTCATTTTCCATTTTTACGATTGTTGCAGGGACACGATTGTCCAATCAGGGACTGTCCATGGCACTTTGGGACAGCAGGTAACCCTGGTGACCATGCCCATGTCGCTGCTGGGGTTTCCACCTTTTCCATTTTCCGATCTGGGATATTTCCGACTCACATCTGCCTTTACAGGCCGACACATACAAACGGTCACTATATAGCATAGAAATTCACTTGTTTGCCTAAATAATTTGCTTATTATTGTGGCAATTTCCTTGCTTATTCTGTTTATTGTGTCATTTCGGTATTTCTGTTACAGAAATAACCAATTCATGCTACCATTACATTACATACGGGATATCATTGTGTCCTACATTCGTAGCACATCAGCCATTTCTAATACGTTTTTCGGGACACAACTGTCCATGGAGAGACTGCCCCAAACACAGTGGGACAGGTGGTGACCTTAGTCGCTGCTCCTATGTCGGTGCGGCGCTGACATGCGGCTGTACACCTTCTCTGAGTGTAAACACTGACAGTACATTGCGGACGGCGGCGGTCTTATGCGCATCCGGTGCTCCTTGTACGGGTACACTTATGCCTTGGTGGCTTCTATTTGCTTCTCCGTTGATTTGGAACGGGGACTATGTTGCGTACTGTACGTGCGTTTCATTCTGCACGGGACCTGGCTGCTGCCATTACTATTGTGGGCGGACCGTGGCTGTCAGCACATTAGGTTGCTCACCTCCTGCCGGCTTAGACACGCCTCCAGACGCATCCTACCTGGGCTCGCTCACGTACACTACGCACGTGTCTGTGATTCCGGTGCACTCTCATTAATATGTATATGGCGCTACTGCGCCGGATATTCCATGCACCGCCGGCGCAGGCCTTACGCCGGCCTTGCGCCGAGCTTCATGAATCCCGGGGAAGATTTATTGTTACTGAAGTTACTATTGATTTTGAAGAGAAACTCTAGAATCCATGGATTATGCTTTGTTTGAAAATCTATAGAGATTTTAATTTTATCACTAAAATATTTTTTACAAAAATGTATGTTTAACCAATTATTTTTCTCTAAACAATGTCTTGCAATAAAATAATCTGCAATATGTATTTTATTACCTATTAAGAATTGATGCCAAAAGACTAAATCAGTATATTTAAGCTCTAATATTTTGCTTATATTAAAAGTCTCTAAACATCCAGTAATATTAGGCATAGGGAATAATAAAAATAGTAATTCCTTATAAAATTAGAATTTATAAATCTTTTAAAGGTAATAATGATGTAAAAGGGGAAGAAATAAAGTTTTTGTCTTTTATATATAAATCCTTCAAAATACAATAAAATTTATTAATTCCAAACTGAGAATAAGAATCCACAACATATCTATTATTAATAAATAAAATTTCATAAATAGATTTCCAATTAGATTGATATGTAGAATTCAACCATAAAGATATTATATTAAGAATTATAAATGTGCCATATAATTCAGTATTCAGGAAACCTATACCACCTTCTTGTCAACTTCGTATATGTCAATCAAAGGATATTCTTGGTTTATTATAGAACCATAGAAAGTTAAGAAGAATAAAGTTTAGTTTCTTATTTTTTTTAGATGGGAGAGTAATTAATGACTGCATATAAAAGAGTTTTTGGTTAAAATTATTATTTTTATCAAAGTGAGTCAATCTTCCATTGTGAAAAAATACTCCAAGTAGTAGTTAACTTAGTAACAGTATCTGTTAAATTACTATATTTATTTATTTATTTATTTTATTTTACATTTGTTGACCGGGCTAGTCTAGCTGGATATATGTCCATTTTCAGTAGAGGCCCGGGGAGAAAAGCTCCAAACATGAATATTGAGACAGTTAACAATACATAGAACCATTAAGAAGAAATACAGAGGTAGCAATGGTCTAGTGAACAGTTATAATAATACATTTGTATACTAAACAGTATTAGTAGAAATTAACTAAACAATTCTATAAAAAACTAAACTAAAAACAATTCTACCAATCACACTAGAAGGTATGAGCAAGTCATAGTTATGGGAAAGAATATATATGTCATTGTGTTATTCAAGAGGAAGAGTAGTACTACGATTTGGAAGTACAGGTTAAAGGAAAAGGGATAGGGTTAAGAATAGAAGGGGAAAAAGATGTCAGTCTGGGTTAGTACATGGACAAAGCCAATGAGCTTTCAGATGTTCTTTAAGATGTTTTTTTAAAAAGAGAAGTAGAAGCAAGGGTAGATAATTCAGCAGGAAGCTGATTCCAGAATTTTCCTGCAGTGTTTGAGAAAAGTGAATCCCCGGCTTTGTTGTTGGCTTTATTTGAGGAAACTAGAAGCTTGTTAGCAGAGCATAGTGTAGCTAGATTAGTGTAAGGTGTAATTAGATGAGTGAGGATAGGGGTGTTGTTAGGGTGGTACAGGGTTTTGTGCGTAATAAGTAATTGTTGAAAGAGTATCTGTTTTTTCAGTTCTAGCCATCCAAGTTGTTTGAGGTTAAGGCAGTGGTGAGTTTTAAAGGGAGAACATGTGATGAATCTAGCTATACTATTATAACAGGTGGAGAGTTTGGAGAGGTTGTTTTTGGATAGGTTGGTATATAAATAACAGAGGCATAGAAGAGGGTAGAAATAAGGTGGGTTTGGGCAATTGCTTTCCTTGCAGAAGGGGTAAGGAAGGGTTTTATTCTATAGAAGGTGCCAAGTTTTCTGTTAACAGACTTTATAGTGGAGTTTATGTGTTCATCGTAGTTGAGATGATTATCAATAGTTACACCTAGTAGGCGGGTTGTAGTCTCTGGGTTGATGTAGGTACCATTGTTAGAGGTTAAAGAGAAGAAAGGAATGGGTGATTTATGAGTAGGAGTAAAAAGCAGTAGTTTTGTTTTTTGGGATTAAGGAGGAGGCAGTGTTGCATAAACCAGTTTTCAACATTCTGAAAAACAGTTTGGGTGAGGGAGTGGAGAGAGGATATATTCTTGGCTGTGCATATTAAAGTGGAGTCATCAGCATATTGAATGCAGGTGGCTTGAGGTAAGTTCATGTGTAAGTTATTAATAAATAAGGAGAAGAGTAGGGGACCTAGGATAGAGCCCTGCGGTACTCCAATATTTACTGGAAGTAGTGAAGACAGATTGTTATGCCAAAGTACTGCTTGCTGTCTATTTTCCAGGTAAGACCTAAACCATTGTATGGCTTGAGGATCAAGAGAGTGAGCCTTTAGTTTGTTTAATAGTAGGTTATGGTTAACCATGTCAAAGGCTTTTGACAGGTCAATGAATAGAGCAGAGGGAAAAGAGTTATTGTTACGATTTTTATATATAGTGTCGGTAAAGGATAAAAGGGCAGTAGATGTGCTATGGAATGGCCTGAAGCCATGTTGGCAGTTTGCCAGTAGGTTATTTTGTAGTAAGTGGTTAAGCAGTTGCTTGTGAATAAATTTTTCCATTATCTTAGCTAATGGGGAGAATAGAGCAATAGGGCGAAAGTTAGAGAGCTCAGTAGATGGTCCTCCTTTATTTAGAGGGATGATATGGGATATTTTCCATAAAGCAGGGATTTTGCCCTCAGAGATAGTTCTGTTAATAAGGATTGAGATGGGATAGTCTATGGCTTTTGCGACAATTTGTAGGTATTCAGATGGGAGATGGTCAGCAGAAGGGGTACAAGGTTTCAATTTTTGAAGAAGCTTACAGATGAGAGAAGTAGATACAGGTTGTATTTGAAAGGTGGGTAGAGAAGTATTGCAGTTATTAGGTTTACTGATATAAAATATTTTATAGTAGACTTAATAATAACCCCATGATAATGTGTGGCTAATAACCCCAAATAATTCATGTGTGGATTGTCCCAGTTAAAATGTTATAGTTATTTGGATGCTTATTATTTTTTTTATTTATAAGCAAAGTGTCTGTTTTGCAATGATTACATGTCAAACCTGAGGCCTTTTGAAAATAATATATGGAGATATTTAAATGTTCCAGCAAAGATTCAATATCACAACTTGTTATCAAAATATATTCTGCAAGTAACTGAATTTTACAACTATAGTTACTGTGAGAAAAGGAAATACTGCCAGCCCAGCTATCTGGAATTTTGTAAACATTTCTGTCATTTGTGAATATTAATATGATTTATATAGAAGTATGACAGAGGGAGATACTGCCAAACCAGCTATATGGAATTTTGTAAGTGGTTATGTGTCATTTGTGAAAGCCAACATGTTTCATGTAAGATGCTTGTACTACAGCTGTGTTAGAACTGTATGTTCTGTACTGAATTATAATGTAACCACAGCATGTACTATTGTAATTGTGTAAATGTATATGTTTTAACGGTGGAAAATAGGACATAGAGGGTTAACTTGCAAAACTTCAAGAAAATAGTGGAAATTACATTGTTTTATGATTGTGCTATAAATGGTATATTTTAGTTTCAGTCAACAGAAGACAGGATGTCTACACTAGAGGACTCTCTGTGTTGCCTAGAAAGAGAGATAACTACTAGGGTTGAGATGTGGAAGTGTTTTATTGCTTTATGACTTCCAACAGCTACACAGCTCTGAGCAAAAGCTTTTGTCTATGTATTTTCACAAAGAGATGTCAAATGCTACAAAGGGGAGTTAGCTTGGGAACTAACGTCTAGGTGACTAAAAGTAATAATACTGCTGTGTTTGCTTGTACTGTTTTATCTTGGATGAATATTGTCTGTATTTTTCTGGATTTGGAGTTTTCTGCTTATAAAGGATTTACCATCTATCAAGCGTCGCTTTTGTCTTGCAACAGCTGCCTTTTATTTTTCATTGACTAAAAGTAATGTTATCCAAGCTAACCCAGCAGTAAGATTTAATATCAATTTAAGAACTCTCTCAGAGAGAAACTGTGCATTTTGAATTGTGTCTTTGACCTGGAAACATCCACTCATCACCATCTTCTGCACTTCTGCCTTTGTGTTGTTCTGTAAGTAAGTTTTAGGGCATAGTAACTCTTTTAGATTAAGATAGGAATATAGTAAAGTATAGATTAAATGTTTATTTATTTGAGAATGCAATGTTGTTTTAAATATTTCCTTTGATTTTGAACTCTGAAGTCACTGTGAGTACATATTTAGTATAGTCTTGTTCTTTTATTGATTATTAAATATATTTAAACCTATATTTGTGACTGATATTTATGAGACATATTTAAGCTCTCAGAGTGCTTGCATATCTATATGGTGACACTGTACAGGCCACTCCTAAATAGCCTTGCTCTTGGTCAGTCTACCATTTGGATTAATAGTAACATTACACAGTAAGATTGGACACTCTTTGTTAAGGGTCTTAAGTAGCTGATAAAGCATTGGCTAGTGGCATTTTAAACTACCTTATAGTCTGGGCAGAAAGTGGCATAGCTAATAAAACTGTGCCAGCCTTTCCCAGGTGTGTGTGTGTTTGTATATCAATCGAATCTCATAGTGTGTGTGTCAGCTACTTCAGCAGAGACACAAAGCACTGGTTGCACAGGGTTACACTTCAGAATCTCGAATTACTAAAATCTCAAATTTCAGTAATTTGACACCATGAAGCCTAAAACCAGAATGCCAAAAGTGCATAAGAGTGAATTCAAATATCTCGAATCCACGCTTATGTATTTCCGGTGAGTTGCGTGTAGTGTTATGGTGCCTAAAATTGCAGGCAAGTGAGTGTTTGTGTGTGTTTTTGTACATTGTATGTGTGGGTAAGGGTAGAGAGGTGTAAGTTTGAGTGTGAGTGTTGGATTTGTTGGTGTTTGTGCATGTGTGATGTGTGCTTGTGTGTGAGCATGTGGAGGATGGCGTGGTGTGAGGTTTTTTTTATGTTATGTGTGACCTCAGAGTTGCCCTCCTACTTATCTGTAGTGTAGGGTTGTGCGGTTTGTGTGTTGTGGGTGGAATGGTGTGTGTGTTATGTGGTGTATGGTGTATGTATGTTTGTGATTGTGTGATTCGGGATTGTGGGTTTCGGGTTTGTGAATGGTTTGACTTTCTAGTCTCGGGTTACTGAAATTCGGGATTTCAGTAATTTGAGATTATGAACAAAGGGGGTGCTGGAGGTTTTGGCTTGGTCATTGAGCTGAGATCTCAACCCTATAGCTGTGCCAGTGGGGAGTCTTATTGGGGATCTGGAGAAAGAAGGAGAAACCAGTCCCAGACTGACTGTGATCTCTGTGTAGTCTTAAGGGAAATTACACTTTAGTGTGTGTGCTTGTCATCCTCCCAGTGTGTACGTTCCCCACTGTTGCCAGTGGTGAGGATTGAGGCCCCTTGATTACTGGACCAATGCAGCAGCATCACAGTTACCATCTATTAAAAATCCATTAATATTATTCAATTTAATGTAATTATCTAATGGTTCAATAGCTAAATCAAATAATAAATAGGACAAAGGACATCCCTGCTTTGCACATTTTAATGTTTTAAAGGAGCTAGATAGGAAAGGACCAATTTTTAACAAAAGAGGATGAGTTACTATAAAGATTTATTATAAAATGTATAAATTCAATGGAAAAATATATTCTTTGAGTACTTTAAACAGTTAAGGCCAACTAACAGAATCAAAAGCATTATCTAGATATAAACTTATTATGGTTAGTACTTTTTTATTTTTATTGGCTATAGCAATTAAATAATTAAGCCTAATTATATTGTCCTGAACCTTTCTATGCAAAATAAAACCAGTCTAATCGTCATTTGTTAACCTTGCCATAATAAGATTTAATCATTTTTGCAAGAATAAACATAGACATTTTGTAATCTATGTTTAGCAATGATATAGGTCAATAAAAATAACATAATTAAGAAATCTTTATTTTGTTTCAGGATAGTAGATACAAGAGAATCTTGCCATGAATGGGGTGTTGGATATCTGAAATATCACCTCTGTGGCTCTGCTCGACAGTGGCACAGGAAAATAATTTTCTTGGGTGGCAAAAGCCAGGGTACCTTTCTGGCTGGGCTTGTATAGGCCCCAGGGCCGATAGCATAGTACCTATCTATGAACCTATGAACCTATATCTGAGTTGTTCAAATACTTTCAATAAAATAATTTATTATCTAGAATTAATTTATATACTTCTGGAATTATATAATCTAGACCTGGGGCCTTGTTTGATTTAAGATTATTGATTTCATCTTTTAACTCATTAAAGGAAAATGATTTATCAATTCTAGATTTTTTTTAGTTAACTTATATTGTATATTAGCTTTCAAAAAGCTATCATTTACACCATTATTATCAAAAGTTATTTTCTTATTATTAAATTCTTCATAATATTTTCTAAAACATTCCAATATTTTTTTTAATTAGTTGCTTGTTAACTATATCTCCTTACTTAAATGTTATTTCTTTGATATGATTAATATATTTTAGACGTAATAGCCAATCTATGTAAACTTTTGCATTTATTGAGTAAGGTTGTAATTTCAATTTTTCCAAACTTATTGAAATTATATGATGAAGTACCTAAAAATATTTTTATTCAATATTTTAATTCAGTATTTGCAGATTTATCATAAGATTCTAAATTTGATTTCAAATTATCTATATTAGATTGCAAATTATTTACTTCCTTACCCACTCCCTCCTCTTACATAAATACCAGTATTTAATTTGTCCATATAAATAAGTTTTTACTGGATCTCATAGAATAACTTCTGTAACTTCACCATTATTACTAATTTCAATAAATTGATTTAATTCCTTCAAAAAAATTATTTAAAACTTTTGATTTTTACTATATATGCAAGAATTCTCTGACAATAAATCAAATTACTAGCTTTCAAAGTAAATGTAAAAGTAATAGCATTATGGTCAGGTAAAGGGCATGAAGTTATCAATGTCTCTTCAATTTTAGTATATAAACTATTGGAAGTGAAAACTTTGCCACTATTAGTTTGAATGCCAAATCTGTACGAATAATGTGTATAGCTAAGAGAATTTGTTAATTGTATGTCATAAACATCGCACATATTTAGTGAATTAAGAAAATGTTCTAAATGTTTAGTGAATGCAGATCATTTGGGTTTTCTACCATTCATAGTATCTTTACTAGATAACAACAATTGAAATCTCCTGCAATAATCAATTCACATTTTGCATATAAGGTTATTATATCTAAATATTTCTTAGCAACTTTAATTCCAATCCCAGATATCCAATAAGTTTTCACAAAAGTATATATTTTTTAATTAATTTCTACTACTACTAATCCCAACATGCCATTTCTATTAGAAATAGTATTTAATACTTTAGGCATAGCTAATGAATTTCTCCAAAGAATGATAGTGTCCTTTCTTTTTGATTTAAAATTAGAGCTCACAAGAATTGAATAGTCCTTCAACAATAATCTTTCGATATCCTCTGTTAATAAATGTGTTTCCTGTAAGAAAATTAGGTGATCTTTGTCAATCTTTAAGTATTTATTTAAACTACTCCTCTTCAAAGAGCTACTAATTCCATTAATATTTAATGAGAGCCATTTATAAACCCACATTTAGGGGAAAAATCTAGAAAAACTGACATCAAATGGTTTAGTACAAAGGATAATAACCAAAGACTAACAATGTTTGGTATAGACAAATGTATAAAGACTAGAAGCAAAAATTCTAAGTTAAGAATATTCAAACCACTTATTATGGAATAAAAAAATCCTGATTTGAGGATATAATCATACAAATCACTCACTAATGAACCCATTCTACTACCAACAAACTAAAGAGTCGGTACTACTTCTTAATTATAATATAATAATATTATTAAGTAACTCATTAAAGCACATTCATTCATTAACAATATATAAATCATAGATAAAATATAAGTCATACAACAAAATGAAAAATTAACTTAATCATTTATAAATATTCAATTAAAAAAAATCATTGCATGACATTCTTCTTAGACCTTAAATCAAATAAATCATAAAATTTACAAATATTAAGATCAACAATCTTATAAATCAATACAATTTCCCCAAAATCTAAAAAAATTTAAAATACCTTATTTTGCATCCAAGTCTTAACTATCAGTACTATAAAGAAATAGATCACATTAAAAAGGAAATAATAGAAAGTACTAGACATCGATAAACTGATATTTATAATCATAGAAATATAACGTTTGAAATAATAAATAGTAAAAGTATATTATATATTACTAAACACATCAGAACTTTCTCCAAAATAATAAATCTTAAATCTCTGTGTCAATCAAAAAATATCTTTTCCAATAAATTATCCCATGTCAAATAATGTATCAAATTATACCTGTAACAATTGAAACATAGTAAAATAATGATTATGTGAGTAAAGTTTACTGCCTGTTTCTCATCTGTTCTATGGCATATATTACAGGCTCCTACTAACAATGCAGTTGAGCCAAGTTCTGCATAAGATAGTAATAGGCTGCATTCATTGCATGGCAAATAATGCATGACAAATACAGAGGTCATATTAGTACTATGAAACATAGACACTTATATCAGAGCTATAGATTATAAGTAATATGTAGCCCTATCAGTATTTTCATGAACAGTACATATTTCTAAATATAAGAAAGTTAATACAGCAACATACATAGTGAGTAACTATACATCTGCATGGCTTATAACAATATTCCAGCAGATATTCTTAGTGTGTAAAAAAAAAAGAGATACATTTTTGCTTCTGTTTTTGACCCTTCATTCCCCCCATCATGGCAGGCCTTGCCCAAATTCCCTGCACCAAAAGATTAAGAGGTATGGTGGGGTAGTGAAAACAGCAACACTGCTTCACAAAATAAGTTCTCCAGTGCCTCTTTCAAATGGTGTACTTTTCTTATGGAGTCTGCATGTGTTCCATATGTCCCCATAAATTGTTCCCTATATCCTGATATCCTGCATCTTTCAGCAATGTTACTTAAGCAGATACTGATTTGAAAATTGCAGATAAAGAATCAGTAACTAATATAAAGAAATGAATATTCCAAGAATTACAGTCTGTGATTTAAATGTTGTACTTTGTAGCTCCTTAGCTTTTCATATAGTTTCACAAAATACAGTGTACTATTGTTTTATACACTTTTAATTTCAAATGTCACAACACACTGGCACAACAGAAGATATGAAAAAAGACTGGTTTGCCAAGCTATCAGTTAAATAACTATGTGTACTTTGTTAGCATAATTTGAAACAGATACTGACTTAGCCTCACAAGAGCAAAGTTATATGACATAGAATTGCCAAAACAGTAAACATATTATAGACTAACTTTTCATATATAAATTAATTAGTTTCTGCTTTTCTATGGAGCTATTTAGTTGTCATGACTAAGACAAGATTGCTAAGTAGTGTAAATATTTTAAAAGTGCCACATTATGACATACAGATTTTGGCCATTATGAAATCCATTAATTATTTAACAAGATCATCCAAGAAATTATGTGAAAGTTACAATGGTAAACTTAAAGAAGTGTAAATTATACTTAGTCTGATTTACATTATTAGCTAAATGGTTATCAGACGCTCAGGTTTATGACTGCAGTAGAAATGCAACTGTGTGTGCATCTGTATGTGTGTGTGTGTGTGTGTGTGTGTGTGTGTGTGTGTGTGTGTGTGTGTGTGTGTGTGTGTGTGTGTGTGTGCAGTTGCCAATTATTAAGCACTGTGAAATAGCACAAATATGAAGCCTGCAGAATGAAAAACCATAGATCAGTGAATTATTACTGTAAATTATAACTTAAACTGCTAAAATTAATTTTTTCCTTCTTTTCTTTTTTTTCCTTTTTGTTTTAACTAATCAAATAACTACTGCTCCTAAATACTGTCAAACGAATATGTTATCTCTTGGAAAACAGCTTCATAAATAATTATTTTGCAAACAAGAACTTTAAATGTATACTTTTACATAAAAACACACTTAAAAGACTCTGCTGGGGATTTAATAAACTCCATGTGGGAATAGTGGAAAGCCTACAAGGAGTGTACTGTGACTGTGTTTGCGTCTCTCCCTCAGCAGCGCACCTTGCATATTAATGAAGGTGCTCTACTGAGAGAGAGCCATGTAACACAGTTACAGAATCAGTGTAGGGGGTGTGTTACAGTGTTAGAGTTATGGCCCTGTGTGGAGTCGGTGAAAGGTTTGAATACGCAGACAGGCCATTCAGCTTTTACATCTGATAGCAACATTTTATAAATTAATTTTTATTTTAGTGATGTATGTATTGACATATGTTAACAGTGTCAGAAGCCCATTATCAGTGGAGACCTGAGGAGAAAAGTCTACAATACCTAAAAAAAAACTCTCCAAGATAAAGAAATTAAAATGCATAAGTTCAGGAAATATAGCGGTGCAATACATATACATAATAATAAACTAGTAGTAATGAACAAAACATTATTTTCTTTTTTTTTAATGTGGTTTGCCCTTAGCTAAGCTGTGCTAAGCACTGCTAAGCCAAGCCAAGCAGTGCTTAAACAGGACCCATTTTAACAGTACTTAGCAAATCGCAGCTCCACTTAGCTGCTTTGGGCACTGCTAAGGAAACCCTGTTTAAGCAGTCCTCAGCTCAGCTAAGCTGGTTTGTGTACTGCTAAGCATTGCCAGTTTAAGCACTGCTCTGCTGAGCTCAGCTGGGTTGCACTGTGCTAAGTGGAGTGCCACATTTTTAAAAATGGCCCAATGGCAGCAAAGGGTGGGAAACAGCCTTATTTAAGTGCAACAGGCAGGAGTACAGCCAGTACCTGTTGGAGTTTGATCTTGTCAGAGACTTTGGCAAGAGTTGGAGAGGGGGCGTGCTTCTGGGCTCAGCGGTGGGGCATTATGGCGTCCAGGGTCATGGTTGGACTCCTTGTTAAAGACCATGATATCCAGTTGCTGCAGGCCAAGAACCAGATCTTGGAATACAAATTGGAGGCCTGTGACAGGCTGGCATTCCACCTCACCAGTACAAACTGTTATCCCCCGCACAGGTGAGCAGGTGTGTCACCATTATGATGTCCTGAAGCATAGGAAGGGGAATTTCTTGGCTACATGGATCCAAGATGCTCAGGCTGTCAATGCCCCACAAGTTTGTAAGTATTGTAAGCACTGTTATACCAAATTATAGTATGAATATGTGATAGACAGGTATGCAGAGTGGTGTTTTTCTCTCCCCGCAGCTGCAGAGGAGAGAGCTCACAACCTGAAGGGCCATGCAGAGCATCTGGCCAGGTTGCACCATGAGTGTGGTGAGTACAGCTATATCTTGAAATCTATAGTAATATTAATAAAATAGAGTACAGTAACTGTCAGTAGGCATATTCTGTGTTGAGTGTACTGCAATGAATGTGGTCATAGACCTGAACTGATTAAGTGAGTAATGCCAGGTACAGTTCAATATAGATGAAAGCATGAAACCTGCTAATGCTAAGGAAAGAAAGTTACAACTGCAATAAAAATGTTAAGAAATAAAAGTTTATACCATATTAATAATGTTAAGATAATAAAGTACAACTGCATTCATAATGTTAAGGACATAAATTCAACTGCATTCATAATTTTAAGGAAATAAAGTACAACTGCATTCAGAATTGTTAAGGAAATAAAGTTAGTACTGTGTACATTGTGGAATAACATCTGTCTTCCAACGCCTGCATTATTTAAAGTGTTCATCAATAAAGACTGTTAGATGTATACCAATCGCTGTTTCATGTCACCCCTAATAAAGCTTTGTTGTGCCAAATATTGTGTGTATTTTGGGCTGTTGATCAAGAAATCAAGTATTACAAGTGATGTGAAGTAAACACCGGAATAATACCATGAAGTGACTGAAGGTGAGCTGATAAAAAACTGTTTTACTGAATTGTAGATGTGGAGCTGTACTACAAGATATAATGCATTGTGATATTTGTTCTGCATTAAGATGTGAACCTAGAATAATAATGGCTAAGGTATTATAGTGTTTTCATCTCAGGATTGTCTTGTGCTAACCATTGCGTTTCAGCTATATGCATTCCTGAACTTAGTTATGCTGCTGCAGGTAAGTATGAAACTGTAGTAACTGTAGCCTGCAAATATAGCATCTGCAACTGTATATGGGTCAGGTAAGCAACCCAGCACTCTGATATGGTCTGTACACATCACACATACTCCCATTCACTAGGGATTAAATGTGTATGCCTGGTTTGTTTGTGAATGTCTGCTGATAGTCTAACCCCATGCCTGCCAAGGATGGCATGATAAGCATAAACTCTCTGTACTGTGCATGATACATGTCTCTCAAGTGTCATGCTGTCATGGACTGTGATCACTATTGCCAAATTCTGGGACACAGATTTAACAGCCACTTGATTTATCTCAATAGCACAGTCACACTGCATCAGTCCACAGTACTCCTTGGAAGTCACATATGTTCCCCTGACATGTAATAGTCCCTGTAGTTGTGTACCTGTATGTGTTACAGCTTGGCCCACATTGTTCTATGTGGATAGCTTGAGAGGTATGTAGGTGCTACAGAAAGCTATAGAGCACTTGTATACATAAAGTAAGGGCAGACCTCTAGAGTATAGAAGAGTTCTGTTGCAAACAATATAGCCTATACTGGTAGTAATGGCATGATTTTCACTATCCCCCCACCCCTTATCTGCATCATAGTTTATTATTCATATATCTCGGATATGGTTTACTTTTGACATATGTTGTTCACAAAACGTTATGTTGGTCCTTGAGTTTTATTATTGTTTTGTATTACAATGTTTGCATACTATGTTGTTCTCCTTATGCCATAACTGTTACTGGCATACTGTTACAATACTGACTATTAACCCAATTATTGTTGTGTTCTATATGCTATGGCATGTTATGTTACTGGGTTATGTGATTTACTCTGCATGCTGTTACAACTAACCACATGTTCTCCTCATTACTGACCTATACACTTTGAAAAACCTTGACACCATAGCTCGAATGGGTATTCCGGTTCCTGGCGATCCCCCTACCCTTCAACAGCTGGCCATGACACTGGGTCCCAGCATGTCTGGAACCCAATCTGGAGCTGCCCCCTCTGCTGGTCCTGCACTACCTACAGGTGGAACTGCCTCAGGGTACAGGGCCCATACCCACCCTGGGAGCAGGTGCAGAGATGGAGTGGTCACCCAGTGACAGCTACCAGGGATGGTGCACAGGATCATCCAGCATGGTTTGGATGATCACCTGTGCCAAACTGAGGGCAGACTGGTCAACTTGGAGGGTCAGGCTGGCCACAGTGCCCAGCCCCCAGCATAGTCACAATCAGGGCCATGAAGGAACAATGGTGACTGCCCATGGGTGGAGAGCTCATTCTGATTGCTGCCATCTGGGGCATTTGCGTCTCTGATTCCACAACATCCTCTCCATCCAAGGTGTTTACCCCCTCATGTGTCATACACCACCCCTGTCTGTTATCTTGTCTGTTTGCAAATGCCACCTCTCCAACCCAACTTACCTCCCCACACGTACCTATATCCCTTCCCCAATATTCCACTCTCATCCATCGCACAAAAAACAAAAAAAACATAAAAAGCTCTCCATTTTGCCCACACGTACACTGCCCATAATCAAACATTACTGCAATTAATCAACAAAGTTATGTCACCCACACCCTTCACTCTGGAATGTGAGGCTCCAAATTCCAAATTGTCCACAACCTGCTCAGCTGTTGAGGAAATGGAGAGCTATGCTACTTTCCTACACCCGTCCTGCACACCCCTACCTGCCTTTCACATTGTTTTTCCCCCCTGCTTGTCCCCATTTCACCACTTTATTATTGCCCCTTTTTTATGGCAATAACACAGGTTTGAGTGGAGCTAAGCACTGCACATTGGGGTGTTGTGCAAACCCACTTAAAGCTGCTTTAATTATCTTCAGTCTTTCTGACATTGTTCTGCACATCAGCAAAGTGCTCACCCTTGGCAGGTCTTGAATCTAGGACCCTGCCAATTAGGGCACAGTGCATTAGCCCAGTAGGCCACGCTGCTTTTAAGAGTAAGTGGTGTTTCCATAAAGTCATCATGAGTATCAGTGATGCACATCAGAAAAACTTCAGTCCTGCCAAGTCTCAAACCCAGGACCTTGCCAACTATAGCACAGTGCACTAACCCACTAGAGTGCTCAGCTCTGAAGAGTTACATCTGTTTCCATAAACATAAACTGATTGCTAGTAATGCACATCAGCAAAAATATCACCCCTGCCTCATCTCAAAATCAGGTCCCTGTCAACTCCAGCACAGTGTATTAGCCTACTAGGCCACTCAGCTCTGAAGTAACAAGATATGGAGATATGTATGCATTTCATATATAGTGAAACTCCACTTCCCGTGGCTTTACTGCCCATACCTTGGGGTATGACTGTATGATAGGATGATTGACCATGTAAGGCTGGGGGTACTCTCTTCAGGTTTTAACCATGTGTCTGTGACTGCACAGATGTCAACATTTCCCAGGGTAAGGACTGTTTGCAGTGAGCATAGATTCATGTTTAGACCCCAAGCGTTTAGCAGCATGGCTGACAATTTGTGATGTGCTGTCAGATGTATGTTGGTACTTTTAACCTCTCCACTTTTCCTACTAAAGGCACTGTGGGAGTGGCAAGAACCATTGCGAGATGCCAGAAGTCCTGCTGAGACACATGGAGGCCTTCTCTGGCAAAGTATCGTGGTCTGTTGGTCATATCATTCTAAGATGACAGGTACTAGATCCCCCTGGAATGGCACCAGAAACCAATCCATTTGTTAAGGTAAATCATTGCCTGATTGTATTGCAGCATCATTCTGGGTGACAACGGAATGCTGTATAAGGCTAGGAACACACCTGCCTGGGACACATAATCAGCGTGCTCAATCATGTCTTACAGCATGTACTCCAGGGAGGTACATCTCAGGTCAGGCATGCCAGCATGGACTGTGACAGAGTCATAACATTAGCTGTTGTTGAGAGACAGCAGTTTGTATGTGATATGGCAGATTCTGGCACCTGACAGACAAGTAACTGTGACCTATCCCATATACAGCCTGGTGTGAGGCACATTTGTGTGTCTCACAATGGAGTCTCCTATGACTAATATGTTTGATAAATGGTGACGCCTTTGTGACTGTGGGACACAGGTGTGTGGCTATGCATGGTATGTGCTGTGGAGGGCTTTGGAGATCTCCTTTGTTTGTGGATGTGGATGTGGAGGACCTTCGCATATGTGGGTGTGTGTTGTGTAGGTGTAGGTGGTGTTTGAGGTGTACTGATTGTGCTGACAACCTGTTCAGTGCCACATATGTGAGCTTGAGAGGGATAGAGCATGGACTTTAAGTCCCTAATGTCATTGCATCTCTCACAAATTGTGTTAGTTGGTGGTGTTTGTAGATGATTGTCTGTGTACATGAGGCAGTTGATACACTGTGTTAGGATGCCCATATCAACCAGACTGGCAAGGGAAACTTTAGCACATTGTCAAGTCATATTTTACAGAATCTGAGGGAGGAAGGCCAGGGAGACCTAAGGGGTGGGCCTACAACCCAGTGTTTAAAACAAAAGTAGGTGGCTGACACTACTGCACACAATGTAGACAGGCTATAAACAAGCAGCAATAGGTGCAACCAAAAAGATGAGTTGAACACCTTAGAGAACATGCAGCTACTAGCTGGAAACAGCAAGATCAGGAGGGTAACGCATGATATATTTCCACTATGTTGCTGATAGCCACATACATACTCTGGTGATAGATGGTGGAGTATCCTGTGGTAGTTAGTTGGGGATAGTGCTGGCAAATGTGGATGTGCAGGGTGTGCACATAATGAAGAGCAATGTATGTGGTCCTATGATGTGTTCCCCTCTTGTTGTCTTTCAGGAGTGATGTACAGACATAGGAACCCATAATTTTCAGCAGCAGAGAATGATGCCATACTTCACAAAAAAATTGATTGGTTGCTTATTTTAAATTAAGTGAAATTGAGATATTTGGTGAATATGATCTGATGTAAGCTTAGTCTAAAATTACTTCTCATATATACTGTCATTTTTAAGGAGTTTTTATTGCTTCGTGAATTCTATTTTGTTACTGGACTGTCTATTATACCTCCTCTCCGTGGTGAAACAGCCTTGGTATTTTTGCAATAATGCCATACTTGACAGACTGAGACTTCATCACCAGATCCTGCTGTGGAGGAGTTGCATATTCAGCAACAACACACTGCACTGTGGTCAGACCTCATGGCATATGTAAATCACTTCAGGCTACAGGAAAGGAGCTATGAACAGGTTCGACACTAGGCCACTGATATGATAAATAATGCATGGCAAAGGGCCGTAGCTCTGGCCAGGTACTGTGCTGGTACCAGTGGAGGGCCTGCAATACAACAACCATGCTCGGCCACAGAGGAGTTCCTGGCAAACCTGGGTTCGGCCACCAGCTTGCAAAGATCCATCACCTCGTATGTCATGGAGGTGGGTGACACAGCTTCCATAGCAGAGGAGTATCCAGGTAAACCTCCTGTGGTCATCACTTTAATACTGTAGTCATAGCAGAAGTCACTGCATACCTGCACATGGATGTCAGGTCAATGTGCATTGGGGGAGGGGATTTGCAATGCACACATGTGCACACATAGTATGAATGTCAGCAATGTAAGCATTATCACAGTTTGTATTGTACATGTTGTTATATGCACATAGTATCCTGTACCAATGCCACATGTGTGTCTGTTGATGATACCTCTCCCCCCACAATTCCATAGGTACTTCTGGTGTGGCCAGAGTCCATCATCCTGTGGCCAGTGAGTGTGACACTGTTTTGTTATGGCTCATATATACCCTAGGCATGATAAGGGCTGTCAGTTTGCTGTGGCCACAACTGTTAAGCTTTGCCATATTGCAATACTTGTATGTTCAGTTGTGCAATGCATTACATTGGTAATCACAGTAGCATATTTGCAGGAGGTGTAACATAATTGAAGATATTTTTGTGAAGGTCTAGGCAATCTGCTATAAAGGGGGCATTAGTATGGTGGACAAGGGTGCACTGTGTGTTAGTTGAAACGCCATCACATACATTGACATGTCACTTATCTCACAGGTGTATATTACTGGCAACATTAATTGGATGTAGCTGCACTGCATGTTGTTAAAGGCCTGTCTTGTCTGTGTCTGTTGTGGTCTGCTTGTGTGTTGTATATGGGATCAGTAATAAAGTGTGGTATGTAGAATGCATTTGTGGTACCTTACGTGTGTGTGTGTGTGTGTGTGTGTGTGTGTGTGTGTGTGTGTGTGTGTGTGTGTGTGTGTGTGTGTGTGTGTGTATGTGCACGTGTGCGCGTGTGTGCATGTGTGTAGTGCAGGAATTAATGGAGTCATGTTGTCTTCCTCCTCACAGGTGACCATTGGGGTTGCAGTCTGTCCCCCTCACAACCTGATAACAGTGTCTTATTGGATTCTGATGATGATAATGGCAATAGTGAGGCACAGGTGGGGTTGTTGGGGGATGAATCTGTCCCATGGGTTGACATCTCACTTCCTCCCCCAGTGCCCCCACACACAGTCAGTATGCCCACACATACCCAGTCCCCTGCAGCCACAGATATTGGACAATCAGATGATGGTTGCATTAAACAGGAGAGTGTGGTGACTATGACATCTGTGAATGTAGACACTAGCCATAGCCAGACAGCTGGTGAAGTCCCCCACAGGCAGATTGGCAGGAGGACTGTTGCCCAATCACCACCTGTCAAAGGTGTTGCATCACGTGTCACCCGATGCATGTTTTGGTCCATCATGGAGGCACAGCCACATTCTGAAAGCAACACCAGACAGATGCTCAGGATTATGGGTGCATCACTGCCTGGCATCCATGACTCCATCCACGACATTGGTGATGCCTCACATCATTTCACTGATTTAGTGGGCAGACAGTGGGGTGCGACATTGTCACTTCTTTACCGTGCAATGTCTGTGCTTTAAAATCTGGTGGGAGTAGGGCATCAGACACATGGACATAGGTCAGCAACAACATCAAGTGAGAGCCCATGTGGATGTGCACAGTCACACTCCCGTAGTGACAGTACCACCAGCACTATCGAAGGGAGGGTGCTGTCCACACCACAACATGGCAGGCCATGGGCATGTGGTCCTGGGAAGTCCCGTGAGGGACACAGACCCGGCAGACACCAGCACCATTGGCAAGTAATACTGCATCTGACCCTGGGCATTGTGGTGCCAGTACAACTCCTGGCAGAGTCAGTTCTCGTGTTCATGGCCAGAGATGGTGAACTGTACATTCTGCCATGTACAGTCCACAGCTGTCCAACTTAGCCTCATGTAGGGCTAGCAAGTGGCTTGACTGTGTACCCACACACACTCACACATCACTGTCACATGCAGATCACCACCAGATGCACACAGCTCCTCTCCATGTCCCAGCTGACCAGCACCCCTCCGGACAAACACACACACACACAATGTCAAGTGTGTGGCACAGCCTACACCTCTGGCAACCACACACCAAACCCTATGCATGTGATGATTCTCATGCCACATCCCTGTTCTCCATACCATCGATGCAGGGACATGCAAATATGTGTCTGACACAAAGGGTGACTATAGTACAGTTAATGACAGTTTGTAGTGCAGTATTGTTGTGCCCTGTAAGGTGCTGTCTGCCGCCATGTGTCATGAGTACACATCAAAGTGTAAGTACCTTTGTTCCATGATGTTGCATTGGTGTTAGTATTGCTGATGGACTGTCTCCCAGACCTTTTTCTGTTTCTGTTCCAGGTGTCTGTGTGTGTGTTACCTGTGGGGACCTGGTGCCAATACAACAGCTCAGGATGGCAAGGTGGCAACCCAGAAATGTGACTTCACCAAGGTATGGCTGTATATGTGCATGGTTACCTAGGTGTATATGTGTAGAACAGTGTGTCAGGCACAAGGGGGACAGACAGCATAATCTTGCATGCATACTCCTTGATACAGCATTCTACTCTTGATACATGTCACCTGGGAGTTCAGTAGGATCATAGGTTCATAGGATCATAGAAGGTTACTAGATTAATGTCCCTGGGTCCCTTAGAAGTGTAGCCATTACATTATCCACAACAGTCTCATTAATCAGCACCTGTTGCCCCTGTTATTGAGTGACACAGGTGGGACCCCTGGGACAGATTTGTGGTTTCCCATCCACTCATCACAGTTGTATTTGAAGAGGGTATGCATGGTACTCTGTTTGATGTGTATGGGAAGTGCATTCCTGAGACAGGGTAGCCTCTGGGAGACAAATCTGACTCTCCAGCAGGTTGTATTGTTGTCGCATATCAGATTCAGACCTGTTGTGCTGGTAATACATGAGGAGATAGACTCACATATATGGGGCAGCTGTTGAAGAGCAGGGTCCAACATTGCCTTGTAGGTGTGACACAGCCCACCTCTGGCAACCTGTCTGATACCAACTGCAACACTACTGATTTAAGCCTGTCTGCATAGGACAAGTGTTGGAGGCCATGGATTACCTTTGTGGATATTACCATAGCCTTTCCAGTTGGTGCAGATGTCTGGATAGGTACAAACAGGATGTTCTAGTAAATTACTGGTGTACTGACTGAGGACTATGCAGAGGTAATGACCACCTTTTTTCTGTATTCAGTCCCTTTACCTATGAGGTGAACCACATACAAGGCTTTTCTGACCACTGCTGCTACAATGTAGTTGAATGCAACATTGTTATCAACCTGAGTACCCAGATCTCTCAACACAGGTTGTGTGTTTAGGGGGGTTGCTCTTGATGTGGCAAAGAGTGGAGCCGTGTCCTTGCTGAATGGTATGATGGTACAGTTTACTGCATTTAGCTTGAGGCCAGGACCTTGGCACCAGCCCGTTCTTGATCTAAGACCCTGTTGCAGTGTGTTAACATCATTTGGTGGGTCAGTGACAGAGAGACGCAACTTACAGTCACCACAGTCTTGGTTAGTACCTACAAATGTGGGTTGTGGCAGTTAACATTCATGCCTAGATACATGTGGGTTATTTAGCAGCAGCTACTCACAAGGCCTCAACATGTATATATATTGCACACACATAGGCAAGACAGACTAGGGTTGCCATCTTATCAAATGACCAATGTGGGACACTTCTTGTAGTATCGTTAGAGTTGCCAGGACAAACCATACCCACAGCAAGTGCAAAGGACAGGACTTCTCCTTTTTGCCAATATGACCGCTTATTTTGTAGCAGCTGCCTACATTATGCTATTTCTCATAACATTAAAGTGTTTCTGATGTAAAGTGACTGCTTTATGCAAGTATTACACAAATGTTTGTTATTTTACACTCTCAGGACATATGCATTGTTTTAGTTGTTTTCACAGAATACACCTGGCCAAACATGGACTACAACCTGCACAGAGGGACAGGTGGTGGCCATAACACACTCATGCTGCTGCAAGAGGACATATGGACACACACACTCATGAACTGCTCTTGTTGAAAGTAGACCTCCTATCTGTCTAGTTGTACCTACTATAGCACTGCATACATATCGCATGCACCATGGAACTTATATGTTTTTGCAGTGTCTGCCACTACTATTCAGGTGGATGACATCTGCAGGCACTGTAAAGTTTTCTCCTGTGGTGTTAACAGGTTTGCACAGGCCCTTAAAATGGTACAACTGTTGCACACACACACACACACACACACACGCACACACATGCACACACACACATACACACACACACACACACACACACACACACACACACACACACACACACACACACACACACACACACACACACACGCACACACACACACAGATGCAAGACAGCCACACTGCTGCAAGCAGATATGGATACACTCACAGAGTTGCCAGTATTGGTATTAGAACCCCTATCTATCTAGTTAAATACACTATAATAGTACACAATTATCACATGCACCACAGAGCTATTGTGGTTCTAGTGTGTCTAACTGTGCTTTTAAGGTGGAAGACATCAGTAAGCCCTGAATAGGTTACCACTTGGGGGGGGGGGTTAATAGGTTTGCACAGACCCTTAAAATGATATAACCATCATACACACATACACACACACACACACACACACACACACACACACACACACACACACACGCACACACACACACAAGATAGCCACACTGCTGCAGGGGATATGCGTACACACACACTCACTGAATTGCCGTGATTAAAACCCCTACCTGTCTTGTTGTATATACTATAATGCTATGTACTTATCACATGCACCACAGAGCTTATGTGTCTGAACAGTGTGTAACTCTGCTTCTAAGGTGGATGAAATCAGCAGGCCCTGTATAGTAAGCCAATGTGGGGGCTCACAGGTAGGAACATGCCTTAAAATATATTGGCATTACACACACATAGGCAAAACATACACACTGCTGCCAGGGGATATACTTACACACACTCACTGACTTGCCATTGTTGGGAGTAGAACCCCTACCTACCTAGTAGTCTAAGCTATAGTACTACATACTAACTACATGCACCACAGAGCTTATGTGTCTGGAGAGTGTCTAACTGTGCTTCCAAGGTGGATGACATCAGCAAACCCTGTAAAGTGAGCTCATGGGGTGTTCACATGTAGGCACAGACCTTAACCATATGTACCTATGCTAGCCTTTTGCATATGTATTAATTAATCCTTTTTGTGTAGCTGTACATACTACGAACAACTAATAGTGTGTCTTGCCTGGGTAATCTGTTTTGCTGTATACTAAATCTGCACTGCTGCTTACGAGGCTGTGTGTGCTCAACTAGTAACTATTCTCCTGCTTTAGTAGTGCTGAGTGAACTGCCTGGTAACATAAGCTTTGTGTCCGCTCTTTGAGTGGTTTGTGCCTTTGCTTTTAATCTGTATAGCTGATAAAACTGTCTGAGTCTGCTCTATGAACGGCCGTGCTCAACAAGTAATTATTCTTTTGTTTTAGTAGTGCTGAGTGAACTGCCCGGTAACATAAGCTCTGTGTCCACTCTTTGAGAGGTTTGTGCCTTTACTTTTATTCTGAATAGCTGGTAAATCTGTCTGTGTCTGCTCTACAAGTGACCGTGTCTTGCTGTACTTAAATTGGTCATGTCCTAACAGGTCTTGCCTGGGTTACGGCTACAATATTCTTTAATTTTTTTGCCCTGCTATTTAAAGGGTTTGTGTGAGCTTAACATGTAATTCTAAATTGAAAGTGCTGTGCTTTGTGAACTGCTCGGCCATTTTACACTGTTAGAGTCCGTTCTACAAGCCGTTGAGCCTTGCCTTAAATTTGTTTTTGAGGCTTAACTGACTGCGTCCACTCTATGAGTGGTTGTGCCTTGGCTGGCTAACTGCCCAGCCATCTCAATGCACGTGATTTTTGGCGCCCAGTCCGTGCATATTATCCGTGCTAAATAGCAGCTAAATGCAATCCTGCTCAATGTACATGGTGGGAATTGGCCACTGCTGAGTGCCCGCTCATAAGTTGTGGTTCTTCTCAGGCCCCAAGCTTCCCAATACTAAAGTTTTTTTGTTACAATTGAGACAATTGAAACATTTGATACATTCTATCTATATTACCTTGCTAACTTAGCCAAACCTTTGAAATGCTCATTACAAAGCTCATTCCTTACAAGGAGACTTTGCTAAAGCACATGCGTCTCAGATACAGTGAGTATCAGACTATTTTTCTGTTTCACAATTAATTTGATTGCTAACAGGCAATATTTGCCCACACATACGGCCGGATCTTAGCTACTGATTCAGTATAAGCGTCATTTAAAGGTCGGCACCCTAGCTTAAACAGGAGCAATAGTAATTGCTGCCATGTCCAACAAACTGTCTGCACATGTTAAGGGTACAACAATAGGGAAAGTACTGTTACAATGCTTACACTAATGCGCAGTATCTCCTACTAAAACTGAATACTGTCTAGTCTAAGCCCAACTGTCAAGAAGTATATTAAATGTACTGGTGTTGAGTGCTACCTAGCTTTTTTATACTAATGTGTATAATTTATTAGACTGTACATGCAATACTTTTATGTCAACATATACCTGCAGCTCATATAGCAAAATAGATTAAAGATATTTTTTCTTATTTCACTACTTTGATAATGTCTGCTGCTAACTAATTTTCCTGCTCTGTGAATTTAACTTGTTGACTGTTTCACTCCTGTGTATCTGTTGCATACATTATATAGTATCCTAAGCCTCCCTAGCATTCCTATGTTAGTACTCTCACTCACCCTCATCTCATCTTCCGCATCCTAGTATCTCCCACTTACCCTCATCTCACACTGTCCTCTAGGTCAGTCCACTGCCTATTTTTAGTATGCTTTCCTGAATCATTTAACTTGCTACCCCCTTACAATTATCCTGCTAACACTTTATTTTGTCCCTTTTTCTTACAGTTAGTCTACAGTGCATAACCTAACCTAAGCCTCCCACCATTCCTGATTTTCCTGGATTCCAGACAGAAAAAGAAGCTCTATGCAGGGATCCTCCACTGTTCTCTCAACTTCCTTTGCTTATCCAATGACATCGACCTAAAGTGTATGTATCCCAGGGCAAGTCATTGTAACCAGTCTATGTTGTATTTACCCCTGCGTTCCACTGCTAGCAGCCTTCTGCAGACTTCTTTTACCCCATTATTAGGCCCTTGAAGTACTTATTACCTTTCCCTTCTCTGCTCTAAGTGCTCTTGTCTTCTACTGTTTCTTCACTAGGTGGCAGCACATACCTATCTTGCTTAAGTATCCACCTATCCCCTAAGTTACCATATATTGAATCCTCTCCTAAGGACCCATTAATTCCCTGCCACTAGCCTCCTGTCTCTCTGACCCTCTCTGTTCTTACCTTACTAACAGTTACACCAAACAAGTGCTACATCCTCCTTACTTTCCTTATCTCTGATCTCACTTTCCTAATCACTGATTGTTTCTTCTCAGTCTTGCCTTCTTCCTTTCTCTTTGTTTCTAACCGCTCCCAACCCCCAATTCCCACCCACCCCCAGGGGTCCTACTCTTATACTTTCTAAACACACCCCTTCCTCTTCTCATTAACCTCTACACATTTCCAATTGGCCAATTTTTCTCTTATCTTCCCATCTCTTTACCACTCCACTCCATACTCACCACACCCTTATATATCTACACACTCTCAGCTTAAACACTTCCATCTCTAAATATATTTCTAACAAATAGCCAATCCTTCCCAATGGCTAATCCTACCATCCCTTCTCAAATTCCACTCTGCTTTACTCTTGTATCACTACCACTTTTAACCTTTGCCTATATACTCTCCTCATATGAACACCCTATATATCCATACACTGACTACCCCAATCAACATACTAACTCTCAACCCTTACCATACCTACATAAACATGCAAACATAATATGCTCACCCAGCTACCTACTTGCTAAGTATCATAAAACACTACATATTAAATATAATTCACTACATCTCAAGAGACTGTTATTTCCATACAGCAAGCTCCCTAACCTAAGCTATCTAGGACAACTCGTCTCATTAAAGGACGGTGATATTCATCCTAACCCAGGTCCTACAGCAACCTCTATTTCTATCCAAAACCATAATCAATCAACCAATTACCCCCTCATTAAACCACCTAACTCCCTCCTACTAGCTCATCTAAATATACATAGTATTGACAGAATATATGTGTGTGAATTAGAGGGAGGATAGAGGAATGGTGAGGAATGCAAGGAGTAGAGGTGGCGAAGGTGGATGAGTTTAAATACTTGGGGTCAATAGTTCAGAGTAACAGTGAGTGTGGAAGAGAGGTGAAGAAGAGAGTACAGGCAGGATGTAGTGGATGGAGAAGAGTGTCAGGAGTGATTTGTGACAGACGCGTACCTGTAAGAGTGAAAGGGAAGGTCTACAAGAGGGTAGTGAGACCAGCTATGATATATGGGTTGGAGACAGTGGCATTGACAAAAAGGCAGGAGTTTGAGCTGGATGTGGCAGAGTTAAAGATGTTAAGATTTGCACTGGGTGTGATGAGGGTGGACAGGATTAGGAATAAGTATATTAGAGGGTCATCCCAGGTTGGAAGGTTTGGAGACAAAGCCAGAGAGGCAAGATTACGTTGGTTTGGACATGTGCCAAAGAGGGATGCAGAGTATATTGGGAAAAAGATGCTAAGGATGAAGCTACCAGGTAACAGGAAAAGAGGAAGGCCTAAGATAAGGTTTATGGATGTGGTGAGAGAGGACATGCAGGTGGTTGGTGTGATAGAGCAATATGCAGAGGACAGGAAGAAATGAAAACAGGTGATCCGCTGTGGTGACCTCTAATGGGAACAGCCGAAATAAGATGATGATTAACAACAAAGTAACTCAACTCCATGATCTCCTACAAGTATACTCCTTTGACATTATCTGCCTAACAGAAACATGGCTAAAACCTAGTATCAAGGATAATGAAATTATCCCACCTGGATATAATATCCTAAGAACTGATAGAGTAGCTAATAAAGGTGGAGAGGTTGCTATTTTATTCAAATCAGGATTACAATTAACCACATACAACTGTAATCTTCCTCTAGATTCCCATACTGAAATCCTCATCTCTAAACTTGAACTTAATAATGCCAAATCAATCTACATTATCTGTATCTATCTGCCCCCTGCAAATACCATAGCCACCATGGAAAATATCCTTTCCTGGCTATCCCAACACCTGCCTCAAGAAACCATAATCCTAGGTGATATAAACTTGGATTGGAATTCCTATTGTGCTAGCCTTCCTACCTCCCACATTAACCTACATGTTTTTTCTCAAACCATTACCTCACCCACCAGAATAAATAAAGCTAACAAGAAAGCTAGCATGCTAGACTGGATTCTTATAAATAATCATACTCACTACTATAATTCTGGAACCCTCCCTGATGTTATAAGTGACCACTCACTTACCTACTTCATCAGGTATAAAACCAACACTCCCATTCTAACCTCTATCAGAAGTATTAGATCCAAAAATAAATTTAACCCTGATTTATTTCATATGGAACTAAGAGCATGCAATTGGGTTCCCTTAAAACACCTCCCTTTAGATGAAGCCGTTAATTTCTTTAATACTACCTTCCTTTCTATTTTCAATCATCACGCTCCAACCAGATCTATTAGAATTAAGGCCAACTCTGCCCCATGGCTATCCAATGAAACCAAACATAAAATTCAACTCAGAAATAAATATTAGGCCAAATGGAGAATGACCAAAAACCTTGTTGATCAACAAACTTTTAAACAACTTAGAAATGACACTAAGAAGGCCATACTTAATGATAAAAAAATATTACAATTTAAACAACCTAATCACAACAAACCACAAAAATTCTGGGCTAGCATTAAGCAGTTACTCCACCCAGGTCAATCCACTACACCTAACCCCCAAAATACAGACCAGAAAAACCCTATCCATACAGCTAATACCTTCAACACCTTCTTTACATATGCTATCCAAACATTAGCTAGTCAACTATCACTTAATACCTTCACACTACCTTCTTACACCTCAACCCCACCCCCTCCTTTTCAGTTCCAACCAGTCCCAGCAAACTTATTCAAAATCTTTTGAATAAATTGAAACCATGCTTTCCTTCAGCAGACCAACTGCCTTCTGAATTTCTACAGTTATCCTCCAATGCTATTGCCTGCCCTATTTCCATATTGATAAATAGAACTATAAGTGAAGGTCACATCCCCACCTTATGGAAAGTCTCCCATGTTATCCCCCTGCATAAAGGAGGACACTCCATTGAGCTATCAAACTATTGCTCTATTGCCCTACTCTCTCCATTAGCTAAGATTATGAAGAAATGTATCCATAGGCAATTACTCCACCACTTAATTGAAAAAATTTACTTTCCAACTGTCAACAAGGTTTCAGACCCTCACACAGCACTTCCACTGCCCTCCTTTCCTTTACTGATTACATCAACAAACAACGAAACCTAAATAATCTTTCTTCTGCTCTATTTATCGACCTGTCTAAAGCATTTAACATGGTAAACCACCAGATTCTCATAAACATACTAAAATCTCTATCATTAGACGCACTTTCCATAAAATGGTTCCAATCCTACCTTGACAAACGACAGCAAGCAGTACTATGGCATAACACTCTATCCACCCATCTACCCATTACCATAGGCATCCCCCAGGGGTCCATACTAGGACCTCTTCTCTTCTCCATATTTATAAATGACCTTCATCTAGCTATCCCCCAAGCCACTTGCATGCAATATGCCTACGACTCCACACTACTATGCTCAGCCACATCCTCCCAAGACCTTCACTCTCTCACCCAGAAGGTATTCAACATAGTAAAACAATGGTTCACTCAGCGTTGCCTTCTTCTGAACCCAAAGAAAACCAAACTCCTCCTCTTCACTCCTACTCAAAAGTCCTCTCCTCTTCATTTCTCTGTGACATCCACCAATGGTACCATAATATCTCCAGACTTTACCACTAAATTTCTAGGTGTCACCATCGACAATAATCTGAACTTTGACATCCATATCAACAATACTATAAAGACTGTAAACAAAACAATTGACACTCTCTATAGGATTAAACCCTTCCTTTCTCCTACTGCCAAAACTACTATAGCTCACACTCATTTGATCTCAACACTCCTTTACGCTTCTCCTATTTTTACTAATCTATCCAAGACAGTCTTCAGCAAATTGGAATCATCCTATAATAACATTGCAAGATTTGCAACAGGAAACCCATTTAGAACACACCATTGTATGAATCTAAATCAGCTAGGATGGTTTGAACTACAACACCTGATTAAATTTCACCAACTAACCACTGCCCACAATATTCTTTACAAACCTTCTAATACTCCTAGTTTATCTAGCCTCATTACCCCCTATAAAAATCTGAAGTCTCTATGCTCCTCACATAAACCTCTTGTACACACCTCCAAATCAAATAACAGGGCTGGGGATTCTCTCTTCTCTCATACTGTAGGTAAATCTTGGAATCTTCTTGCTAATGACCTCTCCTCACTTACTTCCTTATCACTCTTCAAAAATAGACTTAAACTTTACCTCAAATCATACTGGCTATGCCCTTGTACCAAACCAGACTAGCCATCTATCTCTTTATACTTGACCTTGCCTATCTTGTGCTTACTATCAACTGTTATATCTTCCTTCTTACTATACTTCTCTCATGTCTCCCTGTTGTGCACCATTTCACTTCTCCTTACATACCTTTTTTCTAGTAAATTCTTAGTAAAATCACTTCACAACTAACTTCCTTTCTCTACTGTTGTCTTTACCTGTACTAAGTCCCTGTACCTTTCTTTTTGCACTGTTTATCACTCTTGTCCTCTTTACAAACCCTGTGCTACCCTATATGCCTTACTGCACATATTACCATTGCTTGGTTATTTTTATTATATTTTTTACTATTTTTGCTATTTTTTTTCTTACAAATTTTTTTTTTTTGCTTTTTGTAGTTTGCAATTTGTTATTTGTATTTGTATTTGTATTTTATTCATGTCTTGCAGCTTATATCCCCGGGCCTCTACTGAAAATGGACATATATCCAGTTAGACTGGCCTGGTCAACAAATGTAAAATAAAAATAAATAAAAAATTAAAATGTATTGGCATTACACACACATAGGCAAGACATACACACTGCTGCAAGGGGATATACTTACACACACACACACACACACACACACACACACACACACACACACACACACACACACACACACACACACACACACACACACACACTCACTGACATGCCATTGCTGGGATTAGATACACTTCCTATCTAGTTTTATATACTGTAATGCTACATACTTATCACATGCACCACAGAGCTTATGCATTTGAAGAGTGTCTGCCACTGCTGTTGGGGTGGATGACATCAGCAGCTGTTGACAGGGAGGCCACTATCCACAGGGCCATAACATGAGTGACCATTGCACAGACATAGGTCCGTTGGGCATGTGTATACTGCTGTATGGGGAATATCTACACAAACACACACAAGGTGGGTGATGTGAGATTACAATTGGTGTACAAGTAGCTGCAGCAATACATCACTCTATGTCTTTCTGTGTCTCTCATTCTCTCTGTCTCTCTCCCCTCCCTCTCTCTCTCGCTTTCTCACTCTCTCTCTCTCTATATATATATATATATATATATATGTGTGTGTGTGTGTGTGTGTGTGTGTGTGTGTGTTACATATATATATGTCACTTATATATATATATATATATATATATATATATATATATATATATATATATGTGTATCTATATAAAACTCTGCAGATCCATACATATCTTGTATGTGCCGCATACTGATAAATAAGGGCAATCATGTCTGCTGGGGATAGGGAGAGACAGTTAGGTATACACAGCTGTGTGTATTCACAAAGATATATGGATATCTCGGTTCTATAGTTAGATGTGGCTTCAGACATGGGCTGACATTAGTTAAGCATAGGAGCATGCTCAGTGTGACCATCTGTACTTACAAGGGGACTCCAGGTCAGACCTAGCATTACTCCAGTCTGGGATTTTGTGTGCTACAGCCAAGATGCTGCTGTACCTGCTTACACAGTCGAGCACCTCCCTGATATGATGGTCAAGGGATTTCCTGGCTGTGTGGTGTCTGTAATATCTGACTCATATTCTAGGGTGTGTACCAAGTGTATTAGACTGCATAGGGTTTTGTATCAGATGTCTGGTTCATTTTACATAGCAGTGTGATTTCCTGGTACATCAGTGGCATTATAGATTGACATGGGGAACTTCTGACAGACACTTGGGTTACTGACTCCATACACTGCCGGGAACCCATGCTACTGCATGAACTGTTCTATTCTGCACTTTCTAAATTTGTCTGGCCAGTAGTTCCTCCTTCTCCTTACATGTGTGCCTTTGTCCTGCCCTGCCTCAGTTCCTGGCTTTCTCTACAGTTGCTGCTCTATGTAGTTATTGGTATGCTGTGACTGGGGTATGTGATGTAACACCACACACAGGGTTACAGACTTCACACCTCTGACTGTCCCTGTTTTGCAGGATGTCCAGGCTTGTGCCCCATATGTCTGCTCTGGTCCTCAGACGGTTTGTGTTGCACTGTTATTATAAGGCTACATGGTGCCCATACCTCTCAACTTCTTAGAGATAGACATCTGGGGAAAGCCATATATAAAAGTGGGACACAGACACAGGCACCAACAGAGTGACAAGTTTTTAATATTGCACTTACAAACTTAGACAGTTGGTAGAATAACAGGTTTTGTATTAGCATGAATGTTCTGATGCGTATGAACTGTGCACCTCAACTGTCATTATTTTCTCACATCAATCTTTATTGATTTACCACTAGTTTGCCAGAAACATGCAATGTTATGAAAAATGGACCATAAATATGAGGCAAAAATTTGGGAATTCTGTAATACTCTGTACATTTGAGGGGTATGATGGTGGCCACTGACTTGTTGTAAGTACTGACACAGTTACTTGATGGCCTTGATATCCTGCTGCTACTCTAACTTGTTGCCACCTGCTGTTCCACTAGCCACCATGTAGGAAACTCAGAGCTATCGGTGGCCCCTTATCCCTCCATTATCTCTGGCTTTGTCAAGCTTTCTTGCAGTAACAAATAGTGACATATGGACAGTCTGCAGAACTCCTACCAAAGGTGTAGCTCACATGCAAAATACTAGGTGCAGCCAGTCTCAAACCATGAGCACCATCAATTATGGTACTGTACTTAGCCCACTAAGCTATGATAGCCACTAGGTAATGCAACTTAATTCCTGATACTATTAACCACAGACATACATAACACATTAACCCCTGCATATTGTGGAAATGTATCATGTCACCAGGTTGATTGGGATAGCCCTGAGATTGTGTGGTCTGCTGCTATTACCTTGCAAACATAATTTACTGCAGTTGTATGGGTACACAGGTATGTTGGGGTAAGTTACTCTACCATTAACAGTCAGGCATCTGTCCTATGACCCCACGTTTGTAATCCCCTCGCATAGTGCAATGCCTACTGAATATTATGGGGCAGGCAGTATTGGGCAGAGAGTTCCTGTTGTCCCACATAGCTATCAGTTGTCTGCAGCTATCCTGGTAGCCCACTCTATTCCATTGGATACATGCGGCAGTTCCATTCCTATGCTACCAAATTGTAGGACCCCATACATTTGTTGTTACTAAGAATGACTTACCTTCTGCCTGCAGCAGCTGATATAATGGTGCTTCAGAGCTGACGCTTTTGGATGCATGCAGTACACAGCCAATACAGGTTAAGGTACAGGTTGTGTGTTGTTTCTGACATCTTTTTTAGTATGTATGTGAGTCGTAGTGAGGTGTCAGTCCCTAGGTTGCCTCTTTGCCAAGGCCAGAGCATATTGGGCATACTTACATATGTCTACAGGGACTGGCTCAGGGGGTTCCTCCTCTGAGTCCCCCTGTGGCTGTGGGGACCTTGGTACTAGTGGAGGGCTGTGTGCCTCTTCCCTGTGATGCTCCTGCCGCAGCTGTTTACGCAGGATCATATTTTGTAGCATGGCACATACTGTGAATATGTGTGCATATGTGGCTGGAGAGTACTGCAGAGCTTCACTAGATATATCAAGGCAGCAGAACCGTGACTTGAGCAACGCAAACACATGATCTATGTTGTTCCTAGTTTGCGCATGTACCTCATTATGGCATTGTTAGGTAGGTGTGTGTGCATTTCTGATGGGTGTCATCATCCATGGTTCTGCTAGGGCTCTCCGCACACACATTCATGATAATGCCCTGGACATTGCACATGACCTGGCAGATGATGGAGTGATACGCCTTGTGGTTGACATAGACTCTACCCTCTTCATCGGGTGGTGCTTTGATGTGCACATGAATGCAGTCTATGGCACCCAGTACCTCAGGGTAGTGTGCTACATGGTGGAAGAGATGCATACTGCTGGCCCTCTCCTCAGGGGTGCAGAGTAAATAAATGTGCTTACTGGCATGTGCTTGCATGGTATCCAGGAAATGGTGGAGTACCCTGGATGCAGATGCCTATGAGACCCCCATAATGTTCCCAGTTGGTCTTTCAAAAGAACCTGTAGCTAATATTCTAAGGGCTACATATACCTTTATTTCCACTGGGATAGGTTTCCCTCTGCTGACTCTGGGTCTGAGTTGAGGGCAGCTGAGCAAGGTGAGTTCTTGTAGTATGTCTCTGTCCACCCTGTCATGCTCTACAATCCCCAGCTCATGTAACCCCTGGAAAGTTATCCCAGGCCTGAAGACTCTTCTTCTTCTCACTCTGGGCCTATTGTCAGTATCAGCATCAGCACTGACCTCAGCATCTAGCGCATACAGATGTACCAGAGCAGCAGCAGCCCCTATCATTTTGTCAGTTAAAATTATTCCCAAGTGTGTACTCCAATGGTGCAGAGCATGTAAGAAAAATCAGATTGTAAGGTTTATACATACTTTATACTGGTGTGCTGCAGATGCAGCCTGTGTGATTGGATCACTATGACACATTCCACTTGACAGGTATATCACTGGAGGTTTGAATGGGCCACTGTTTGTTGAACAGGGCTTATCAGTCATTTCTACTTGATTGGCTTCCCTTAGCTATTTCCTTTTTTTATTTTTTTATTTGAATTCTTTCACTGCTAAGCAGTGTGGCATGCATGGTACTAGGATAAACAGTGCTGAGCAGTTGGAAACTGCCCCATGCACAGGCATGCTCAGCTTTTCTTAAACCAGCTAAAACATACGCCGCGGGACTAAACACAGCTCAGCAGCATCTGACACACCTCTCTTCTTAGCTATGCTTAGCTGAGTGCAACCAGGCACCGATGAGCTCCAATCCACTTAAACATAGCGTGACACACCCCCTTTTGATGTCAACTTCCTGTTCTACTACTACCAGGGGCACAGGAAAATAATTTTCTTGGGTGGCGAAAGCCAGGGTACCTTTTTGGCAAGGCTTGTATAGGCCCTAGGGCCAATAGCCTAGTACCTACCTATGAACCTATGAACCTACATGGTTCTAGCCTTACCACAGGTTGTATATGCAGACACAGTGGCCCTTTTTGCTAGTCAGTAACCCTAGCTCATTTGCATACCCCTACTTGAATATACCCTCGATACTTCACTACACCAGGCTATGCCTCCTTAGCAACCATTGCAACCTGCCATTGTACACACTGCATGCAGGGCACTATAATGCATTATTTTTGCAAATGTCTTATTTTCAGTTTTTAAACATTTTATTTATTTATTTTTTTGCATAATGGCATGTTTGCGCTTTGCTGCACTCTGCGCAAACGCAATATATATATTTATAAAATTAATTTTTTTTATTGTTGTGCATTGCTTTTTGGATTCACTGGCCATAGTTTTGGCCATTTGCATGCCTACAATGCAATATTCAAGCTTCTTTTTTGGCTTTTACAGCCCCTGCATAAAGTTAATACTTTGGTACATGTTTTTTTTTCTTGTACATTTGTGACACCAATACGGTACCTACACTGGTGCCTTTCTGCTTATTGGTTCACAAATCACCCACATTTCCATGGATTTCACCAGCTTATTAAGTGATTTGCATTCCACAGACACATTTGTGTCTGCACACATGTGCACGCCCCTTGGCTATGTTTACTGGATCGCATGGCTTCCAGTTTCTGTGTTGGGGCCATGTCACTATGCCTACACAGAAAATTACTCCATGTAGGCTTTATTGAATTCCCCACTCTGTATCTTCTACTCTTGTATTCATGCTGCTCATTTCAACATTCCAAAGACTTACTTCCTGCAATGGTTGGGTCAAAGTTCAAGATATACTGTTGTTGACAGTATGAGAAGAAGATCTGAACAGCTGCAATTTTAAAAACAAGCTTGATGTATTAAATAATACATTCTATTAAAACTTAATGTGCTCTTTGCAGGAAAAGTGAAAAAAGGTAGATCTGATCTTGTCAATTTTCATTTTATCCTCAACAATTCTGTTCTGAGCCTCAGAAATGACTCAGTCATTACTACAGCTCACGAAAGTCAAAAAGTCTCGAGCTTAACTCTTACCCACAATGCTCCTCTCCTAGTTACCTCAGATTTCATTTGCTACTTTTCATGACAGGCACATTCGTTGTTGCTCTCCAGTTAAGTGTAACATTTTTGATATATTTCAAATTTTGAAAGAGTTTCTACTTCTTTTCTTCTTAACTTTGAGTTGTTAACCCACCCACTTCTTTATAACACTTATATATTTTTCTTTTCCTCTCTTTCTGTACACCTCGCTATATTCTGAACTATCATCATTGATAGATTTCTTTATTTCTTTATCTAGTATGCCTTGATGTATTCTTGGCTATCATTGTTGATAGTTTTTCTTCCTCTTGTGGTCCTCCTATTTATAACAAAAAAAAAAAAAAACAATTTCTTTCTTCAGTGAGTGGTGTAGCTTTTCTACCTGCATGCGTGTGTGTGATTGTGTGTGTGTGTGTGTGTGTGTGTGTGTGTGTGTGTGTGTGTGTGTGTGTGTGTGTATGTGTGTGTGTGTGTGTGTGTGTGTGTGGTTTGTATAGCTGGCTTGCTGTCAGCAGTTATTTACAAACCTTTTCATTATGTCAGATAAACCTAAAGTTTCGGGATCTAAAAGGTTCCAGAAATGCAGGCACAAAATTTTTATGTCAGACATGTATTTGCTATGTGTTTAATGCCTAGGCCCTGTTCACCTTCAAGAAGACTGCTCTATATGCCACAGTTTCAGTCACAGGGCACTAGTTGAAAAACATAATAAAATTATTTTAAAGGGTATGTTTTGATCAGCCTTCAGTGAGGCCTTATCTGGTGTAAGATCAATGTGTCTTCCTCATCTTCATCTTTCAAAGGTTTGTAGAAAGAAAAATGAGAAGTCTGTCAGTGCCTTCCAGCATCTTTGAAAACAGCTAAGTTTTCACCTTCTTTAGATCCCTTGGAACCGACGGACTCCTCTACTACAACTTTGGTTCCAAAGGGACATATGGAACTGATTTTTTTGGAGCAGACAAAGTCTTCAGTACCAAGCATTTTGGTGCAGGACTCCACAATCTTCGCCTCAGACTTTTCTTCCATTTTTGACTATTTTGACACTGAGTAAACAAAGTGACAAGCCATCCTTTATAGATCTTCTGAGAACATTGTATTCACCTTCTATTGACCTCTTTGCAGGAAGACTGCCTTCACCTTTTCTGGAAAGAGCAACTCACCATCCATACTTTCTATCCATTCCACCAAGAGCTTAATTGAACATGATGTGGAGAGGCTGGTGAATAAGATACTCTGAGGAAGAGGGTTATCAGCTTTTTGGCCACAGTTCCCTTGGGTATGGGAGCTGATTTTTCCCTTATCCATTGGGTTTCCTCTTCTGACTTCATCGGAAACATTAGAGTTCTCGGTTTTCAGCTTCCTGGTGCAGAATGCATTGGTTCCAGAGATATCCCTATCTTTGGATCAGATCCTTGCTCGGAGGCCTTCTGTCCTTTCTGATTCAGAAGCCTCTTGGGGCCAAGTCTGTCCTGCCAACACTGGGAGGTATGAGTCAACACGTATTTTTTGGAGCTGTCTCTGCACTTTGGGGCTTCAGCATGGATCAGCTTGGCTCCAACTTCAGTCTTGGAAGCTGTCTCTTCAGAGCAGGGAGTGACCACAGTTCCGAGGCAGTCTTTCTTCATTGTGGGCTCCCTTTCCTCTTCAGGATGGTCCAGCTTTGGAGGCCATGGACAGAGCCCTGACTGCTACAGTCAGACAGTCAGCCTCTTCCATTTCAGAGCCAGTGCCCCTTGCCTCCGCACTCCCACATATTCAACTTGCACTCCCACTGGATCACCAAATGACAAGATTACAGGAGTCTCAGATAACAGTTCTCTCCTGTTCTGATACCTTGCCGGATCACCCCATTGAGGAGGTCCTCAAAAATAAAAAGTGCAAGAGGAAGCACTTGGATTCCCCAGAGGAATCACTCACAGAAGACAACAACTTCAAGGAAGGTGAGGGATCAACAAGGTCACCCCCTGATGATGTCTCCTTTGGAGGCATCCTGGAAATATTGAAAACAGATGGGCAGGTGGAAGCCTAAAATCCCACTTCTGAGGAGTCAGTGTACCTGAAGGCCTTTGGCACTCGACCGTCTACCTTTTAGGTGATTCCTCCCACTGATGAGCTCATTCAGTTGATCTCTCAGTGGGTGTGGAAGGTTTCTGATACTATCAAACATATCCCCAGGAGATCTGACAAAATACTGTCCACCCCTGATGACAAAAAGTTGTGGGCCAAAGGGTTAACAATTGATGCCATAGTCATGGTGGCAGCCCCAAAGAATGAACTGTCTAAAGACAGTTCCTCTATCCATCTACCTAACAGAGAGTCTTGGGTGATGGATAGTTTTAGAAAGTCAGTCTAAGCATCATCAACCTTTGCCTTAAGGTCCTTGAATTTCTTAGCAAACTTCACCATACTTCAGAGGAATCTGGTCAAGGAGTTATTGGATTCCCTTGCAGGAACTGTTTCTGAGGATGTCCAGGAAATGTTGGTTTTCCAGTTGGCTAACCTGGAGTCTGTGTCCAATTCATCCATAACGTTAATTGTTCATGCAGCTGAAGGGACTACAAGAGCAGCAGGTTCAGGCATTGCCATTATGAGACACATCTGGATGTGCCTATATGATTTTGTGGAGTCATTTAAGTCTTTGTTTGTCAATGCACCCTTTGAAGGATCATCCCTGTTTGGTCCAAAAGTTAGAGAAATGTTATCCAGGTGTGAGAAGGATGGAAGGCCCTTTCTGTGGTGGGCGTACATTTTTCTACTCCACAAAGACCTTTCTCTAGAAATCAGAGAAGCAGTGGAAAAATGTGGTTCAAAAGTCCCAAAGGCCTTTTCAGGACACACATGGAGGTAGTTTCCCAGGGGCAGAGGGGAGAATTTTAATGGAAGACACCACCCATGTGGCAGAGGTAACCCACAAAATCAGGCTTTCAGGTATTCTCTCTGGTAAATCCTACCAGCACTCCTGAAAGGAGGTCTGATTGTCTTCCTCTGGAGGCAGTTTGGGGATGCTTATCCCTGCACCAAAATCCCTGGCTACAAATTACATGCGATGCTTGGCTGCAGAGGATTATATCCAGAGGCCATACAATTTCCTTTTCCCTTCATTTTCCCATATGCAAGAAAATCCCTGATGTTCCACCCAGTCAGAGGGAACAAGCAGTTCAAGAAATCCAAAAACTGGTAGAAAAAAAGAGTCATCCAAGGAGTCCCACCAGACAAGAAAGAGTCTGAAATTTATTCAAGGTCCTTTTAAGTGCCAAAAAAGGCAGGGGACTGGTGACCATTTTTGGATCTAAGTGTACAGAACAAATCAGTTTTTCAAACTAAATTCCAGATGGTCACGGTACAGTCCATTCTTCCATTTTTGGAAAGAGACAATTGGATGTGCTCAGTACATCTTCAGGATACATATTACCATATAAAGATGGACAAGTGATCCAGAAGATTCATCTGTTTCTGGCTAGGAGCCAACCACTTTCAATTCAATGTTCTGCCCTTTGATCTCATCACAGCCTCCAGGGTGCAAGTATATGGCAGTAGTAGCAGCCCAGTTGAGATAGTAGGTATTCCAAGTGTTTCTGTATTTAGACAACTGGCTCATTACCTCTCCCACCAGGCATCAGTTGATAGAAGTAAGAGACCATGTGCTCCATGTTTGCTCTTATCTGAGAATAACTATAAATTACGAAAAATTGAAATTCACTCCTACTCACAATTTAGAGTTCATATGAGCCCTTATAAATACTCAAACCTCCATAGCTTCTCTTCCCCTTGTGAGAATACAGAAAATCAGACTTCAGGTACAGAAGCTAATCAGCAACAGAAAGTATCTGTTCATCTAGTTCTTCAAGCACAAGGCTCCATGGCTCCAGCTACAACTCGAGTTCCCTTAGCAAGATACCCCATGAGAATACTACAATGGTTGCTAACATCTCAATGGCCAATGCTACATCATCCCATGTCGGACCTGATTTTGATCACCAATTTATGCAGAAAACATTTAGCTTGGTGGATGCATTCTGAAGACCTTCTTCAAGGTTGTCTTTTTGTCTCATCACAACCCCAAGACAAAGTGACCATGGATGTCTCCCAGATGGGGTCGGCTGGGCACTATCTAGGCAAGACTGTCCAAGGCACTTGGTGCTCTATGGAGGCCAACTTGCATATCAATGCACTGGAGCTAAGAACAATGCTTTTAGCATTGCAAGCCATTCAGACCACTCATCCTTCAGGAACAATTGCAATTCAAACAGACAATATGTCAGTGGTTTGGTACATCAACAAACAGGGAGGATTAAAATCCTGTACCCTTTGTCAAGAAGCTCTCAGAGTGTGGCAGTGGGCAATCTCTTCCAACTGCTTTCTGATAGCAATGAACATTCCATGGAGTTCCAATGTGATAGTGGACAAACTCAGCAAGTGCATTCTCCTGCCTCATGAGTGGTGTCTCAGTCCAAAAGTGATGGAAAGGATTTTCCATCAATGGGGCCACCTTGCTGTGACCTATTTGCCTCTCCTCTAAACAACTGCAGCAACTTTTTTACCCTGATCCCCCCTCCAGGGAGTCACTGAGAGATGCTTTTCTCCACATTTGGCCCTCTGGACTTCTGTATGCCTTTTCCCTAATTCCTCTAATCCTGAAATTCCTACAGAAAGCAATCAGTTTGAAGAGCAAAGTAATCCTCACTGCACCTTATTTCCCTAGACAAATATGGTTCCCCTTTCTTTTGTCTTATCTGTTACAACAGCCTGGATTCTGGGCCCAGCTCTAGACTTTCTATCTCATCCAAAAGGATTAATCCATTTGGACATTGTAAACCTCAATCTACCAGCTTGGTTTCTCCATTTCTGTTAATAGCCAAGCATCTCTATCTCCCTCCATTGTAAGTCATATACTCTTAGCGTCTCATAAACCAGCTATCTGTAAAGTCTATGCCAGTAGATGGATGATGTTTACTTTTTGGGCTTGTGATAACAATATTGACCTTTTTCAGTGCCCATCGATAAAGTCCTAGAATTTTTAGCTTCACTTTTTAAAGCAGTTAGTTCCCATTCTACTATAAAAATTCAATTAGCTGCTATTTTTAATTTTCATAATGGTTTTAAAGAATCTTTTTTGGCTTCTCATAAACTTTGCAAGGCCTTCTTAAAAGGAATACTCTTGGTAAAACCCCATTACAACAATCCTACTTCACATTTGGATCTCAACTTAGTGCTGCAAGCCATTGTTCAACTACCTTTTGAACCATCAGCTGAATGGGATCTGAAATTTGTATCCTGGAAAACTATATTTTTATTGGCAACAACTTCTGTCAGAAGGATTTCAGAAATAAAAGCCTTATCATGTAGACCTCCTTATCTGATTTTCCATAAAGATAGAATTTCACTGAGAACTAATCCTTCTTTTTGCCTAAAGTGGTGTCAGAGATCAGTATCAATCTAACTATTAATTTACCAGTATTTATTCCCAGTTTTACTAACAAAGATGAATACTGCTTGCATTTATTATATGTATACAGACAATTACATTTTTATATACACAGAACTAAGGATTTCTGACCAAATTTTTGTGTCATATTCATCTACAAGACTTGGTCAACCAGTGAGCAAAGTGATGCTAGCTGGATGGCTCAAATAATACATTTCTTTTATCTATAATAAAAAGAAAATGAAATTGCCTAGACCTTTAAAGGCACAATCTGTAAGAGCTATAGCTACTTCAGCAGTTTTTCAGTCTAGAGCTTCTATGGATGATATCTGGGCAGCAGCAACTTGGGCTTCTCCTCATACCTTTAATACGCATTACAAATTGGATATAGTCTCTAGGGGAAGAGCATCATTTGGTTCAATGGTGCTCAGGAATATACTGCATTGAGTCCTCCCAGGGTCAAAGGTAGCTGGGGACTCTCTACCATTTGTCGAGGATAAAATGAAAATTGACATCAGATAAAGAAGTTATGTACTTACCATAACATTCCATCTGTGTTGTCTATTTCCATTTATCCTCAACTCCCACTCCCACCTCCCCCTGCCCTTGAAGATTTTGGTGGAATGGATAATGAACAGATATCACTTATTGTAATTGATATATGGTCCCAGATTTGGTCTTTATGAAGGCTTTTGGGGTTTTTCATTCTGTCTGTCTTTCAGCAAACTCGATTTGAGGTCACTAGGAGAGGAGCATTGTGGGTAAGGGTTAAGCTCGAGAGTTTTTGGCTTTCACAAGCTGTAGTAACAACCATATCAGTTCCGAGGCTCAGAACCAAAACCATCTGTTGAGGATAAATGAAAATGAACAACACAGATGAAACATTATGGTGAGTACATAGCTTTTTTTTATGTTTGAAAACAGCTCGCTATTGCATTTACCAAATAGTGACTTAAAAAGAAAGCCATTTTCAATGGAAACAAGCCTATTATTGCTTAATGAATAATATTCAAAGTTATAGTCAAAACAAAAAATAATTGATTATTTCAATTAAAGCCAAATAAAAGACATACACCACCCACATTAAACCCATTAACAATAAAACAATATTAAAGAAACATCAACATTCAACTCAAACCATTCAGAAGTTTTTTGACCCTGAGGTAAAAAATTCTAATTATGGCTAAAAAGATTAGCTGAGATTTAATGTTTTGTTTCTGTAAGCTTTTTATGAATGGAATGCATGGTGTCCTTTTGGTCATAACAGATGTAGTATAGTCATTATCAAACCTGACAGTGCATTCTTTCATTTTTATTGCAGAATTTCCCCAAGCAGACTTCAGCACCAGGTCTTTATCTTGACTGGAGAGGAATTTAACAATAACTGATTGGGGAACAGGAGGGTTTTCCTCAAAGACAGAGTTGAAAGAGACCTCTGTCCTCTCTCAGTACCAAAAGAGAGAGCTTCTGGCAGGTTTAAAGCTTTAAGAAACCAGTTATTTAAAAATCGTAACATATTGTCACCTTCCTCCTTCTCTGGAACTCTATAAATCCTTATATTATTTCTCCTAGATCTACTTTCTAAATCTTTTATTTTCTACATAAGCAATGTATTCTGCTTTAAAATGAATCCTGTGTGATTTTCATTTTCTGCCATTCTTCCATTTAAGTCATTTACTGCATCCTCTGTTGCTGAGATCTGCACAGATTGTTGTTTTATAACTTCAACACATCTATTTGCTTTTTGCAATCTTCTTTTAGGTTGTCCACTTTAGTCTCAAGTTTATCCAATTTAACAGAAAGTTCCTGGATACTGCCCAAAATAGATTGTAGTTTTTCCTTCACTGTATTATCTTGAGAGTTCACTTTGGAGTACCTCGTTTTGTCAAAAACAGTCAATAAAACTTCTGACAGGAGAAAGTTAAAGAAAAATCATACAGACTTGATTTTTCCTTTCAAAAAATAATCCAAGTTAGTTTATAAGGCTTAAGATATGGTTCATGGGTCCATAGGTTCATAGGTGTTTACTAGGCTAATGACCATAAGGGCCTTTTTAAGCCTAGCCATGCATCCCAAATCTCTGACAAGTTCTGATACCCTTGATAAGTGTAAGCATGGGCCTGGGAGATGAACCATTTATAGGTTACCTGTTTGCATCAGAGACATACGTGCCAAACCAGGGATGAATTTCCAGTTTCCCATCCAACTGTCCAAGTTGCACTTGAATTGGATTAAGGAGGAACTCTGTTGCACATTGATGGGGAGCCCATTTCATAGACGGGGTAGTCTATGGGATATATACCTATCAATCCAGCAGGTCCTATTTATGGCACAGGCAAGGTTTAAGTCTTTAGAGTGGGTAATTCTGGTACTGTTTGTTTTGTGGATATGCAGCAGGTCCATCAGAGTGAGGTCTGACAATGCCCTGTATGCCAGGCATAGATCTCCCCTCAAAAGGCTGTAGAAGACAGAATACAGGAACAGGGCCTTGAGGCGGTCTGCATAGGACATATTAACCCTGTATTCTTCTAGTGAGGAACCTCCGCGAACATTCCAGTTGTTAGATATACCTGGTTAGATACATACCAAAGGAGGCATTGTACTCAATGATAGGTCTGATGAATGCCAAATACAGTGGACCAATGACTTCCTTGGACTGAGTTGCCATACCTTTGTTTATAAGTTGTGCAACATAGAATGATTTCCTCACCACTGTAGCCTCCTGATGATCAAAGGCTAGATTACTATCTATGTGAGTCCATAAGTCCCCGACTACTGGGTGAACTCTAAGGGATGTGTTGTCTATATGGTAGTTACCAGGAATGGGTGACTTCTCAAAGGATACTATTATGCATTTCTTGGCATTTAGTTTTAGTCCATGACTCTGACACCAGTTGTTTGTCTGTGTCAGCCCCTCTTTGAGAGCATTTGTGTCAGTGTGAGATTCAATGACAGCTTCTAATTTGCAATCATCTGCATGTTATTCAATGACAGCTCCTAATCTGCAATCATCTGCAAATTTAGTCAGCCAGAGACCACTGACATTGGCCTTGACTTCTGAGAAGTAAATGCCAAAAAAGGAGCGGTCCAAGGATGCTGATAACTTTTTTTTTAAGTCTGTATAATAAAATCCCCTCAGAAGAAAATAAATGGAAGCAGGGCAAAAATTTTGTGCTGATAGCAGTTCACCATCTTGGCCATGCCTTACATGTTTTTTTTTTTCTTTGTTTGTTTTTCTGTTTTTGAGTTGTGAGTGGAAACTGGGTTATGAAATGATACCTTTTAACTGAGATGGGAAAGCTACCACATTTTGGATCTGATAGAAAAGAATATTTGGTTAACGGAGTGAAGTTTGTTAGTTAGTATGTACAGTAGGGGACAAGACTGAGACTGATTTCTTAGGTTAAATAATTATGATGATTTTGAAATGAATGCAGCTGCTAAAGGGAGGAAGACTGTTTTTTGGACTGCATGAGTTTAAACAATTGAGAGGGCAGCAAGAGATCTGCTCTTTGTTTCATGTGTAATCTTTTGGGATTTTGTAAAATTAAGCAAAGTAGTCATGCTCATTTTGGGGGACAGCATAATAAATCTGTATATTTTGTTAGAAATATTTGGATAGCTTTGACATCTTTTACAGAGGATTAAACAATAACCAGTAGGCCATATTGCTAGATACTAACTGGACTAGTTTTATTCCTTTCCCCATGGTTGTTCTTGCAGTGTAAGTAAGCTAATGAGAGATTATCTTGTCCAGAATAGGAGATGGTTATTTTGTTTTTTGTTTCTTCAAGCTAGAAGAGGAAGATTAGTGCAAGGTTAAGCAAAACAACTATGTATTTTAAAATGAATACATTCTCAAGTGGAAGGTTTCACTATGTCTATGGCTGGTTACAAAGAGCATGGCTTTAGTTTTTCATGTGCTGTGGAGCACCTTTTTGTTATTTATACATTGATTGAATGAGATGAAATATGATTGAAAATGTTGTTGTAATGAGGACAGTCAGTGGTTATTGTGAAAGAGGAACATATCATCAATGTAGAGTAGTATAGGTTGGTGGTTGTAAGAAAATGTAATAGTGAATATAGGGAATAGTAATGGGGCAATAACTGATCCTTATTGATCTGCTTTTTATCAGAGTGATTATTGATGTGATTTGGGATACTATTTTGATGCAGAAGCTGTTGTTGTAGAGATAATTTTCAAACTAGCATGTTGACCTCAGAGCTTATACATATGTCAAGCATACAGGAGCAACCTTAGGTCAACTGGTGCCCTAGGCAAAAGGACCTCCCGGCACCCCTCCACACTACCTGGTGCTCCCATTCTGGTCTACCTACACCAAATAAATACAGGAAAAGTGCCCCTGGTAGACCGGCTCCATAGGCGTCTGCCTAGTTGGCCTATGCCTAAGGCCAGCTATGCAAGCATATATGCCTTACCAAATGAGGTCATCAACAAGATCAAATGCTTTTGTGAGATCAGTAAATATTGCTCTGGTTAACATACCCCCACCCATATTCTTGAGTACTTCATCAGATAGTGTCCACTGAGTATTCATAGTACTGTGGACCTCCCAGAATCTGTGTTGTTTGTAGGAGAGGCAGTTATATTGATGCTGCATTCTGAGATAAAACTTTTTTTTTTAGTATTTTGTCAAGGATAGATGAGATATAGACAGGCATGAACTGGGTGTTTGGCCAGCTTGGGGTTGGGCTGATTGTGTGATGGCTTAATTGTGACAAACTTCCAAATATCTCGTATAACATGTTGTGTGAGGCAAAGACTGAATATGTGCTGGAAGCGAGTTGTAAGGAACACTCAGCAGTGGTATGTAAATCAGTTGGTTAGATTGTCAATGCCCTCTTAGGTGTCTAGTGGAATTTTGTCTAGCAAAGGGTCATTTTATTATTGTCCTGGTATAAAAGAGTGGTATATATGAAGGGAAGAGGGAGTGTGATGGTGAGAACATGGATCACTGTTAGTTTGAGGAGGTTACTGAATTCAGTTAGGAACTCTCAGTAGGTGTTACAGATAAATAAAGATTAGTTGTGACTGCAGACTTATGGCAGACTTTTAGGTCATTAACGTTTTTTTCCAAAATAACCTAGGCCTATTAAGTGGAGACTTCTGCATAGTTGTAAGATTATTAACTTGATTATGTCATATAGCTTACTTAGGATGATTTTTTTTTTAATCTGGGTGTAGTGCTGGCTAGTGCCCATGGAGGGTTCATTTTTCTAGTCCTGTTATGTTTCATCTCAAAGTTTTAGAAATTATTTTATTTTAAAGGTAAGCCTTTTTAAGGTTTGTGTAGTCTGGAGATTATTGGGAAAAATTGTCTTGGATATCTAAGAGAACAGTGGTTAGGCTTTGGGTTGCAGTGTCTGGGACTACTAAGTTAAGGATATTATATATGCTGAGGAAGTATAAGTGTCATTTTAAGCCCATTCATGTTGGTTATTGATTTGGGTCTGAGGAATATAAGTCTGTGAAGGATTGTTACTGGTATGAAAGTGGAAACTGATCATACAGTAGTCACTAACTGTAAGTGCTTGAACTGTTAATTGAGAGGGTTTTTTAGTAATCTCAAGGTTTAGAAGTGGATGGTAGGGATGCAAAGGTTTGGGGTGGTATAGTGCTGAACTAACTGGTTAAGGCTAAGATCAAACCGGAATACAAATACATCATTTTCTATTGATATCTTAAATGTGATATTAAAGTCTCCTAGGTGCATGAGTGTGATGAACTTTTTTGCCTAGTATGTTATGCCAAGTATTATTTTTTGGAAAGCTTCAATATTTTAATGTTGAAGAGAGGGGGCAGATGTATAGGTCACTGCTAAGAGAACATGATCATTCTTTAAAGTTGAATATTTTGCTAATATTTATTTGGGATTAGGTTCTGAAGAAGAATTAGCTTATGCTGTCATTTAAAGGTTTCACTGAGATTTATAAAGAGGAAGCATGTCTCCTTCATTTCTGTTACCGAGCCTGGCATCAAATAAATAAAAACAACCAGGGAATTAGTGGTGGATTGAATGGCTGTCATTTTTGAACCAGAACTCATGGAAAGCCACAAGGTTAATACTGCTCTATTTGATGTGCACAAAAAGCAGTTCAAGTTTATTTTGAGTACTTTGTGTGTTAACCACAGAATAAGTTAGGGCTGTGTATGTGATTTAGAAGTTGAGTTCTTTGGAAATTGAGGGTGTTGATTACACTCAATGCTTTCTTTTGAAGGTAGGATAAAAATAGTGGAATGAATCTGAAGTGGAATTTTGGCAAATGTATGCAATGTTTTTGAAGAGTAAGGTGGGTATGCGATAGAATAAGAAGTGATATGTTGTGCATTAATTACATTATTGTGATGAAGCAGTAGTGCTGGTTAAAGAGTTTTGTATTTTGGCTCGATGTGTGTTTACATATCTGTATGTGTGTGTGGTGCAGGAGAAGGATTTGTGTTGAGAAGGATGTTGTTAAGGTGAGGCTGCTTAATGAGAGGGTGAATGAACGTCATATTAGCAGGAGAGTTATGAGCATGTATGATGGTACTGGAGGAAGCATTGGTGCTGGTAATAAGCTTTTAATAGCCTTCCATAGAACTTTCTGTTTAGAGTACTGGAAGGACTTGGGTCCCTCTTAAAACATGTAACTAGTTGAAAGAAGCTGTAATCATAGCCTTCTGTTATATCCAGCTTGGTAAACAGATGTCAGAAGGGAGCCCTTGGTTAGTGGCACAAGCCAGTTGTGCTTTTTCTAGATGCAGTTATTTAATGGCTGGTCTGTATGCAAGGCTTGTTATTTGTAGTTTCTAATAAATAAGATTGTTTGGGATAATGTCTTAGTGATTTTCTCCTGTCCACTCTTACGTGAGATAGAAGACGTAAAGATTTTTCTAGCATCTAACATCAATACAGTAATGAGACAATCCTTATAGAATGGATGTCAACTGATACCATTGTGGGATAGTTTTGTTCCTTCAGAGTGCATCTCTTAATATTTTAGAGCAAAGTTTACCCCAACAGTGCTTTAAAATATGCTTATATAGTAATCTACAGTCAGCTGTGGAGTAGCTTACTTACAGCTATGTCCGTGATTGATGATGTATGACTTGGAAGCTTAGATTTGATGCTTCTTGCCGATAAATTACTATACCCCCATGTATTCTTCCAAGAAGTAAATGCCAAAGAGAACAGGCCTGATTAATTTTCTATAATGCCAATGTGGACAGGTTGTAAAAGGCTTTAATGAAAGCTGAAATTAGGGCCCTATGCATCTCTAAATTTATAACTTATTTTGAGATGTAGTGGCTCAGGGATACATCTTTCTGAGGTAAAGTAGAGGATGTGGGGCTGATCTTATTCTTAACCAAATAAGGCTGTGATCTGCTATGTCCTTTGATATCCTTTTATCCATACTGTTAAGGGTTTTCTTCTGGAGGATGTTTCATTCCACCTTCTGAACATCTTATGCTATAGTACTGATCTGTCCAGGTCAGTCAAGTCAATGTTGGAGGTATGTTTAAGGGGTTAGGAGAGTGTGGGTGCATATTTCTGTAGAATGTCTTAGCCTGAACTCTTTTTGGGACAAGGGGTGTGCTATCTGCCATACCCTATGATTTGAAGGGATCTTGTGAGAAACTCTCATTAACTTTGGAGTGGCTCCAATTCCAGATGAAGTTCTGATGTCTAATGTTGCCTTTTTAGGGGGATCTCCTAGCCACTGGTAAAAAGTGCCCTTCCATGGTGTGCAGTCAGTCTTCTCCTACTCACCATTTTGAATGGATGTGACTGTTTAGGACTTACATTCTTAGATGCTTTACTCTGCCATTGCAAGGGGTCTGCCATGAAGTCATTCAGACAATTGGCATGGCTTGATAAAATTGTTTCCAATGATTGTGATGTGAGCACCTTGCATTTTAAGCTCTCCATTCTTCATCATTTTAATATCATTTTGCCGTTATGTTGTTCATTTTTGAAAAGTCATATTTGATTTACTTGAATGAATTGGACTGCATTTTCCTCTTTCAACTTTGCTGATTCTACATTTTTGCTTTGTATGTTCCTTCTTTTTGTGCTTTTCAGTAACAGTATAAAAAAGTTTGAACTGTAAAGAACTTAGGTTCATTCAGCAGTGCAAACATTGGAGGAGCCAGCAGAGTTAGTGAGTTACCAATGTCAGCATGGTTATCATGACATGATGAAGGATGCCACTAGGCTTGTACCTGCTTCCTGACTGCCTCCTAGTGATGAACAGGTGATAAGGAATAATGACCAAGGTAAGTGCATACATCAAACTGTGTATCCCACAGCTGCTATACTTACCAGGTATACAGTATCATATGGATGCTGCAGAGGTAAAATTGCAGGAGTGCACAGACTTCAGACTGCTGCAAAGATGTTACTAGAACAGATCTAACATTTATGGTGTCCTGTAAGATGTAGTTTAGGGAATATCTGTAAGGAGATGCAGAATGAGGGAACAAGATGTGTAGCTGTGCCTCTGGCTCAAGATGCAGCTTAAAAGCGACTCTGGGCCTGCACTCTAGCTGGATAAAAGAAATGCTCTGGAGAAGGGACAATTTGTTAAATGTTGTTCTGGTTTTAGCATGTGTGGTTCAGGTATTATTCCAAAATATGAAACATTGCTCTTAAGATAAAACAGAGTAACTTGTTTTCAGGAGTAAGACAGTAGAAGGTGTGGTTTATATACTTCTGGGACTATGCAATCTTCCATTTTCCAAGCATTAAGATCTTTAATCCAGTCTCATGCACGTCTTGTAATAGTAGATCTGAAAGCAAAACACAGACTTATCCATATGTGCATAGCAAACCTAATCAGTATTCCATTGTAGAGTTGGTGACATTTGTGGTGCACCTAAAAACAACTCAGTACATTAATGCAAAATACTTTAACATAAGTTATTAAACCATTTCTACCTTCTTCTGTAAGCAGCCTATTTGTAATTTAAAATAAAGTATGGTTATGATTTTCAGTTACAAAATGATTCTGGCATAAGATCTGTAATGTTATCTTAAAAAAATCAACATTTTGCAAGACCAATACAGGTAATGTTTATTTATTTATTTACTTACTTGTTTCTGTATGTATATATGTTCTATTTGTTAACCAAGTAGATACTCTGGTCTGATGACCCTTTTCAGCTGTGATCTGGGCTCATAGAGCACTTGGAAGAATACTATACAATTGAGTTATACAATAGAAATGACCACTCCATAACTAATCAGTGTTCAATGCAGTAGTCATAAACTGCATCACTAGAAAAAGGAGCAGTGCAATTATGAAGCAATGGAAAATACAAAGAAGGAATAGAAGACACAAATAATAATAGGTTTACCATTATTTGTTCGATAATGTAATTCGCTATCATACATATGCATGACTCTAAATAGTGAATTACGGAACCTGTGCGAGCCCAAACGTCAAAAAGGTTTGCTGGAAACCCAGTTTCGACCATTTTCGAACTCCATGAAAACAGTGCAATCCCTCTGACATTTAGAAGACATCACTGGATGTCTCTAAACACCGATATGCAGGGGGGCAATCCCCACTGCACCCCCCATGTAGGGGGAGGTGCGCTCCTCACACCCCCTGCTGCAGCACCTATTCCATAGGTGGGGTAGTCTCTGGGATACATACCTATCTCTCCAGCAGTTCCTATTTATGGAACACGGAAAGGTTTAAGTCTTTAAAATGAGTATTTCTGGTACTGTTTGTTTTATGGATATGCAGGAGGTCCATCAGAGTGAGGTCTGACAATGCCCTGTATGCCAGGCATATACCTCTCCTCAAAAGTCTGTAGGATACAGAATACAGGGATAGAGCCTTGATTCGGTTTTCATAGGGCATATTGTTTATGCTCTGTATTCTTCTAGTGAGGAACCTCTGTGGACATTCCAGTTGATGGATATGTCTGTGTAGGTACATACCAAAGGGGGTCATTGTACTCAGTGATAGGTCTGATGAATGCCAAATACAGTGGAACAATGACTTCCTTGGACTCAAATGCCATACATTTTGTTTATAGGTTGTGCAACATAGAATGATTTCTTCACCACTATAGAAACGTGATAATCAAAGGCTAGATTACTATTGATGTGTGTTGTTAAGTCCCTGACTACTGGGTCAACTCTAAGGGGTGTGTTGTCAATATGATAGTCACCAGGGATGGATGACTTCCCAAAGGATACTATTATGCATTTCTTGGCACTTCATTTTAGTCCATAACGCTGATACTAGTTGTTTGTCTGTGTCAACCCCTCCTGGAGAACATTTGTGTCAGTGAGAGATTCAATGACGGTTCCTAATTTGCAATCATCTGCAAATTTAGTCAGCCAGAGGCCACTAAAATAAGAGGGAGAAAAAGTAGGAAGACAAGAGATAGAAGAAAATGATAAGTAAAACAGGAACAAACATAATTGTATTAATTTCAAGCTTTTGACTTCAATTCAAAAAATGTATACTTCACCTACTAGAAAACTTGTAGACACTCAAGATGATGTTATAGCTAATGCCCCCTAAAGCAAAAACTTAGGCATCACACTTGATGCCTATATTTCTTTCACAACCCATATTAACAATGTCCTTTGCACATCTTCTCACTTCAAAAGCCAGGTCTGCAATAACCAGTAATATTCTTCTCAGTAAACTTTATTCTTACTCACCTTGCACTTGTCTTGCAATGCACAAAGAATTCAAATTGCATTAAACAAAATTTTCAGATGCTTTGTTAACAAATTCTTGTACTCACTGTTTTGATCTCATCAAGGTCTGCAATAGCTTTCTCTGCCTGATAATGCAACATTTCTTTTCAGTTTTCTTATATTTAATATTAAATCTAGGATACTGTCCTTCTTTCTGAGCTAAACTTTTCATGGAACCAGCCTACTCCTAAAGAAACAGCCAAGATGTCATTGTCACTGTCTACCTAATCAGTTTGCTTCAGTTATTCTACAATTGAACATGTTTTATCAGACCTAGGACCTGCTGCTTGGAAACATCTTCCCAAGGAAATTAACTGACTATCCATGTTAAAACTTTTTCTTTAAAAAAAAACACTACAAAACCACCACAACAATGAAGCTATGTGCACATGCTTCAGAGACAATGGTAAACTGGCAATCCAGACATTTTAACCATGTATCTAGCAAGCACACAGTTCTATACTGCTCAGCATTGATATCCGCATAACTACATTTATATATAGTATATAATGGGTTATGCATATATTAATATTATGGTTTACCTTCACATGTTTGAAGTGCACATCTGTGATGGAAGATGTGTGAAAGGACAATTACAAAAAGTCTGTGTTGCCTAACCATGTATGGTCGAAATTACACCTGAGCGAATGCCAGTGTGCATTAGCTCATTGGTGTTCGTTTTTTGAGTGCAGATCACACTGCAGTGGGGGGTCGGAACATTTAACCCTTCCTTCACTGTAGTGTGAGCTCGGAGTTAGTATATTACTGCAATAAAACGAACAAGGGTCCAGTACCACAATAAAGTGCAAAAGTCAATTTTAATAACTAGATAAAGCTAAATACATGAGCGCTTTCGTCTGAGACACAGACTTCTTCAGATAAAAGCACTGGTGCCAAAAAACTTGATTATATACAGGTCACTTAATGCAATTATTAACAATCAATTAAATTAAATTAAATTCAATTAAACAGTACCATTCCTTGTTAATTTTTAAGAGGACAGTCTAGAATTCACTTCCAGTTAAAAAAATTGTTATAAATGTATATATATGTATTATACAATACTGCTTGTAAAAATCCAACAGTTTTGTTTCTGAATATTAAAATGCACATATATTAACCAAACCAAATGTTGGAAAATTCTTTAAAAAAATCTTTAAAAAAATTACTTAAAAAATGTGTTAATATGTTATTGTAAAAACATGAACTCTACCATATATAGCATACTGTTATTCATTAAATACAATCAGCTTTTGCTGTTAAGATAGATTTAATACTTATGTATTCGTTTAAACCTGGTGGTATATT